>NC_056733.1:714148199-714448199 GCF_019279795.1 Protopterus annectens | reverse complement strand
GAGTCTTCATATAGCAGGAGCCTCAGCTTGGAGCCAAATCAGCAAACCAAATGTCAACTGCTTCACCACTGTGCCACCTGAAAGAGGAAAAAAGCAAAATGCAACAATTCCAGGCCAGATGTAAACAACAACAACAACAAAAAAAGAAATGTACTTAATGTAATGGTGTGGACTTTAAGTTGCTCTTCTTCTGGCATAAAAAGTTATAAATACTGTCTGAACATAAATACAGAAAAAACAACTTCTTCAATCATTCTTCATTACACACTTTATGCATTTCTTGTTCAAGGTGAACCAAACAGTATCCCACCGCTAAGTCTGTGCAAAACAGGAAAAATAATATAGAACAGGATGTCAGCCTACTGCAAGATGTATCCACATGCTTATTTATGTACGGCACACATACCCACAGACATGTTAAAAGATTACGCAGTAGAAACAACAAGTTTTGCATTGATATAATACTGCCTGTTGGTTTCCTTTTAAAAAACAAAACTATGGGGTCATTCAGAAAGAAGCATAATGCCCCATCTCAGTGGTAAATAGCACAGAGAATTTACAATAATGTGACCCAAAGTCTGCTGGGTATGAGTTCTGATCTAGCACTTTCATATTGGCACTAGGGCAGCTTATTAAAACTGTGTATCTGCAATAATGACATTAATTGAGCTACTGGAACGACCGCACTGTCTAGTCAAATGACCCAAGGAAAAGAGTCAGGTAAGTGTCATTTTCACATATGCATCAAAGTGTCCATAGCTGCAAAATGGCCTTAAACAGCAGCCCATTCAACATGTTGAGGTATTTTATCATATCAATGGGAAGGAAATGGAGTGATTTTACAAGTAAAATTGAGGCATAACAAACACAGAAACAGAATGACAACAAGAAGGGAAGACAGATGTGTGGGGAAGATGGGTGCACTTTTGGGGTACAGATTCCCTTGCCACATTTTACTAAACTGTGTAGGGGAGGAGGTAGCTAGTGGATAGTGTGGCTAGGAGTGTGGGTGTAGGAAAAGAACTAGAGGCAGAAAAAAACAAATGTGTAATGGAGGCAGCCATTGATGGGTAGATAGTGACACATAAGATGGGCCAAAAATGGTGAGACACAGCCTGATAATGTGTAGATAATTGGTGAATGATGGTTGGATTGTATACAGGGGACATGGGTTTGACAGAGATGGAGAACACAATAATAGAGGATAGGTGTACTAAAGAGCACTTGTATGTTAAGAAAAATGAATGAAGTGGAGTTTTCACTCTAACATGGATTCGCGCACAGAAGTTAAACTAACTAAACTAGCTGTTCTTGTTTTCTTATTGTTCACTGTTACAGGAGCGTGTGTGTGTGTGTGTGTGTGTGTGTGTGTGTGTGTGTGTGTGTGTGTGTGTGTGTGTGTGTGTGTGTGTGTGTGTGTGTGTGTATGTGTGTGTGTGTGTGTGTGTGTGTGTGTGTGTGTGTGTGTGTGTGTGTGTGTGTGTGTGTGTGTGTGTGTGTCTGTGTGTAAAAAGCCCCAGTTAGGTATACCTGGTGGTTAGTGCTACTCACGCTTAAACAACAGCCTGAATTCTCCACCCGTACCACCACTTGTGATTCAGGGAGTTGAGACCATAGCTCTCAACTGTCCAGATTTTCACAGAATATTTGGCTCATACGTTTGGTTTGTTCCTCTTAAAATTTGTATTTTTCTTGCAAATCAGTGAGAACTGAATTTACTAAAGAATGATAGCCCTTTAAGTTTCAGTCTTCCTATCTTTTAGGAAATACATGGTAACACATAACACTTTATTTTAGCACCTTTCTAAGATTATACAAGCAATATTTAAAATGTGCCCCTGGTTTTGGGTCTTTGCTCCCCGCCAAATAAATTTTTTCTTTTTCCATATTTCTTGTGATGCCAAGTTGAGAGATTTCATTGAGTGTCAAGTGGATTTTACAAGGAGATGTGAGCTTCAGTGGAAGAGAAGTTTAGTGCTACTTATACTAAGCTGTTTGCATTGTTAGTAGCACAACAGGTAGCATGCTTGTGTTCCCTGCCAAAAGCTGTGGGTTCTAATCCCGCAGTATGCAGATGAATCGCTTGTACTGTGTTGTACTTTAAAGGGAGTGGATGCTGCAGTCCCATGAATGTCTTCCTTTGGAGGAGTTACCTAGTAACTATGTTTCTGTTATCAGTTTGCCATCCTTTCCCCATTGCAAAATTACTAGCTGATCATTTTTTTTAATGTAGCATAGGCAATTTATTCTTCAAGGGCAACAGGTACTTTATTTGAAGATGAAACAATGAAATATAAAGTCGTTTCTTAACAGTGACTTCTTCATTAGTTAGAGATCCCTTTAATGTGGAATTATTTAGATGACTAACTTCTGCAGATATTTTGCATATTTGCTGATATTGGTGGATTGTAATGACAAAAGTTTGAGTGGCCTTTTATGACTGACATTTTCTGAAATGGGTAGTTTTGTCATTATTAGTTCATACATTTTGTTTCATTCCTTACTAGAAGACTGTTCCAAACTACAAATTTAAAACACATTCTAACAAGTGGTGCTGTATTATACAAGGAATATAATTTAATGCAATCAGGTTAATACAATCAGGAAGGTGAATCAAAGAATGCATACATGTATTCTTGCTCACAGGATGCAGGAGATCAAAATAGGGGAAGAGACCAGTCACCAGTGGAGTCACCCAGGGTTCGGTGCTGAGACTTTTTTCTGTTTGGCATATACATCTCAAAAGTAAAAGGAAATACCAAAGGGCTTTGGCAGACTAATTTTGAGATGACTGCAAGCTATGAGCAGTTATTGAATCCCCAAATGACTTAGCCACCATGCAGGAAGGTTTGTCCCAAACAATAACTGGTGCCAGAATCATGAATTGAAACAAAACTCCAAGAAATACATTATCAAAGCCTTTGGGAAGTCATCTACTCCAGAGAAATGCCAAATTGACAATGCCCTCTGAGAACTGACCCAGTCGTTTGTCATTTGGGAACTTGTGTGTACAGTGACCTAACTTTTGACCAATATGTGCCCAGAGTCATAAGAAAGTCTTTCTATATTGCACAGTTTATAAACAAATTGATTGTGACTAGATCTAGAGATGTTATTGTCCTCCTTTACAAAGCCCTTGTTAGGTCAATCATTTTGTATAATGCCCACTTTGGCATGTGTCTGTTCAGACCCATGCAACAATTGGAATACCCACAGAGATACCTTACTAAAAGGATACAAGTCCTAAACAATCGGTCTTGCATGGACCACCTCAAAGATTTATCACTATATTCAGTATCCTACAGAGTGCTTAGAGATGACATGTCTGGCATACAAGGCATCCTCTGACCTCATACAGATGGACCTACTGAACATCAGCAAGTCAAATAGCATCAGAAATGCTCAGTTTATTTATCTAAACTGAATGTTGTGGAGAGATGGATATATGTCACAGAGGCTACTACTGTTCCAGAACAGACTATCCATTCAAGTAAAACAAAGCTCGTCCCTGTCCATATTCAGATGCAACTTGGATCTAAGGAAGGGTAATAGTAAATGTACTCCAAGATTACCCCTCATGCCACTAATGAATAGAGGCAGTTCCTAAATTCTTCATACTTTACATTGGTCCACTCAAATTATCTGTGGTATGACCACAGATATTCTCACTAGGGCTAATATACAATTAACAGCCATGGGATATGTAAGGCCAATCAGGAAATGTTAATTCAAGCACCAAAAGAGAAATTGGCTAAGCTTAAAATGTCCTCCAAGTGAACCAATGTTGTGGTAGTAAATAGTTTTAAAAAATTGCCCTTTTCAGATCACCAAGTGCCCCTCTTACCCTTCGCCCCCCTCCAGTCTTCAACAGCTTCCGGCACCTCTGCTGTTGTAACTGCATTATTTTCTGCACTTGTTTTTCAACTGTACTTTACCCTAGATAGCATGGTCTAGATTAATATCTGCTGAATCTAGGCTTCTCTTGTTACAACTGAGTGCTAAACCAGCCATCTTACATTAAGATGGGCTCCCCTACACCCTTGTGGCAGAACAGTGTAGATCCAGCCTTGTCTGAGTTGAGGATTGCTGAAGGAAGGTTCATTGGGTGGTTTCCTATTGGTAGATTAGCTTAAAAGTGTTTACTTTCACCTGTATTTAAGGCTATTGTTTGTGCATTGCTGCATAACAGGGGTTAACAGTGCCCTGTATAGATGCAAACACCTTGAAACACAATTTTTCCCTAAACGTCTGTCAGTGGAACCCTCCCAAACTTCCCTGCTGCACAGCAGGCAAATCAGTTGTGCACTGAGCAGTGTTGCCACAGTTTCTCAGTCATAATCTTCAAGAAAATAAAACCCTTTGTTAATCCTAGAGCATAAACTGGTCTAACTTGGCCACTCCTTAATAGTACTTACTGTATAAACCTCATATAATGGATGGTCAGTTTCCCACCATTTCTTTAGCCAGCCTGACTGACACGGGCATCCTGAGGCAATGCAGTAATTGCCTCATGTATACTGACAACCACTTACTCCTAAAACAAACAAATACACTATGTGAAAGATGTAATTACACTATGAAATTGGAATCAGTCATCTCACATAACAACAAACAGGGCATAAATCAGGCTCTCAGCACAACAGCACACACACTTTACCTCTCACACAAGATAGGGTCACGACACATAAATCCACATATATGGAGGTACTCACTAGACGCCTACCAAAAGATCAGAGCCCTCCCAAATGCAAACCACTTGCACACACTTATGTGCATAGAAACCATTGCACATAACAACACACACACAAGTTTCTCAACAAATAAGCCACTAGGGCAAAACACCTCAAAACCAACTGTCTTGGTCATAGGTGACTCAATAGTGAGACACACAGATGTCACCCTCACCAGGTGAACAAGGAGAAGGTCACTGTCATCTGCCTTTTATGTGCCAAGATCCATCAAATCATACATGCACTCAAATCACTCAACAAGTACCATTATGACTCTGTCATAGTCCATGTTGAGGTGAATAACTTGAGATGTACCTCTCTGGACTATATGAACAGAGACATGAACGAGCTCTCAGATTGTGTCCCATGCAGGTATGACCCTTGCCCTAAGCAGCATTCTACCTTCAATGTAGACTAAAAATGATAGACTAAAACAATTGGCTTAGCTTCTGCTGTAAATCCAGGGGGATGCAGTACCTGTCAGCCTAGAAGGTCATGGTCGATAGACCATGCTGCTTTGCCAAAGATGGTCTTCACCTCTCTCTTCTAGGCTTTTAAATACTGGCAAAGGCTCTTGCTCCTCCATAGTGCCTTTTTAGGCAATGTCAAGGCAACAAAATTCCCAACGTAACAAAATCCACTCAAGATAAACTCAAGGTTATGCTGCTTAATGCTAGAGGCCTAAACAAGAAACTGCACTCCCTGGAAGTACTCCTCAGTCTGGAAGATGCTGATGTCTGTGCAGTCACAGAGACATGGTTCAAGGCCGCAGAGAGCACTGCAAGCCTGCGGGGCTACAATACCTTCCACACATTCAGACCACAAAATGAGCATGAAAGAACCAAAGGTGGAGGTGTATCATCTTCATTAAAGCTAAGTACACCTCAAGACTGATTAAACAGTTTAACTCTCTCTCAAGCTTCTACAGGTCCAACTAACTATAGGCAAAACACCCTACCACATCATTGTTAGCTATAGCATACCACCTACCTTGACTTACTGGAGTCACTAACCATACAGCCAAACACTTTAGTCATGGGAGACTTCAACTACTCTTCCATCAAATGGGAGACATACACGAGTGCAAACATGATTGCCCAGAGGTTCCTGGACTTTGTCAATACAAATGCCCTAACAGTCTGCATCCAAACAATGGACTCAAATGTCTTAGCTTTATTACTCACCAACATGGGGGGGGGGGGTCATTCTACCCCTCCCTGTGTAGTGCCTTCCCTGGTAAGGTTGGACCATAAATCGGTCTCATTCAAAGTAACTATCAGACCTGACATCCTCACAAGAGTAATTAAACTAAAAAAATGTTCCAAAGCTAACTATAGCTTACTAAGAGATGGTATAAAAAGTTTCAAACCCCCTGCAAACACAGTCAGTAATGAATGCTATGCAGAAGTGTACACAAATGCTCTGTATAAGCACCTAAACAACTGCATAGACTCAGCTGTACCTGACCAAATCAAAAACAGGTCCTCCCGAAAAAGACAATCCACCCTGGTGGATCTGAGTTATAAATAGGCTATATAATGAGAAAGAAACTGATGCCTAAGAACAAGAGGAACTGACTGAGTAGAGGAAGAATTCCCTCACAGCTTGAACAATCAAATCAGATATCTTGTAAAGCCCTCTAAAGCTAATTATAAAATAGCATCCCTGGCTAAGGATAACTATAAGGCATTCTTTAGCTACATCAGAAATCTAAAAGAGAATGCCCAGCTATGTGCCAAACTATTAGTGGATGGTACTACTCATCCTGTACCTGAGGAAATTGCCAACCTGCTAGCTGACAGATTTGGCACAAACTTCACCCCTTTCCCCACCAGCCAAAGTATTCCTGACACTAGTCCTTTGATTAGTATCTCTAGAGAGCAGGTCATATCTGCACTCTCCAGTGCCAAAAACATGGCCTCAGTGGGACCAGTCAACATCCTAGACAGCTTACTTAGCAATCTAAAACAAGACCTAGTGGAACCACTTGGCACTCCATTTAACCATAGCCTAAGAACTGGCTTTGTTCCAGCAGAGTGGAAAACAGCAATAGTAACCCCCTTATATAAAGAGGACCCATCAACCGACCCTGGTAACTACCGATCCATAAATCTAAGCATCCTCATTTGGAAGACCATTGAAAGAATCATCATGTCCAGTGTCAACAAGGACATAGGCAACCTTCAAACTTTTAACCCAACCCAGTCTGGCTTCATTAAGTGTAGATCATGTTTGTTAAACCTGGTAGATCTCTTTGAGAATATCACTAAAGCCCTGGATGAAGATTAATCAGTGAATACTGCTTCCTATCTTGACCTAGCCAAGGCTTTTGACACAACAACCCACTCAAGTATCATTGATAAACTCTCCCAGTAGGGACTGCAGTGATGGCGAACCTGTGACACACTTGTCAAAGATGATACACCCCACGACGTTTTGGGTGACATGTCAGTGATCACCAACACCCAAGTTACCAAAGATACTGCTTTTGCATTCATTGCTCACATGAAATGCACTGAATTAACTTGGGTTTGTTGTGTCAAAAGCTCCTGGCACACAAGGTTTGCCATCACTGGGGGTCTGAATGGAGAGATGAAAAGTCAGCAATTAAAGGAGAGCAGAAGTGCTGAAATTGAATTAATCTTCAAATCTTGGTGAGTACCATTACCAGGTGCACCCTGATATTCCCAAAATCTCACCAAGACGACATTGATCTATAGACTTATTTATATGCATATATCATGGGCAGAAGTAGATCAACAACTAAAAAAGATAGCTGGGTGTACAAGACCCAGGGTAAAAAAGTGCCCAGTCCTGGTAGGTGCACTGGTGCCAGAAATGGAAAAAATGACAGTGTAGAATCCTCAAAATACAGAAACATTCCTACAATGGGGCAAAACCAGGCACAGGGGGAAGATGGACCCCCTGTGGTAGAAGGAAGTAGCAGTCCACAGAAATCACAAAAATTGATTGGCCAAAGAAGAGCCATAAAGATGATAGAGTGGACCATTGAGGATAAGGAAGAAATTAATTATTGTTACTATTATGTAAAAAGCCCAGAATATCCTGACACAAGATATACAAAAAGATTAAGACATAATTTAGAGGAAAGAAAAATAATTCTGCTAGAAAAACTGTCAGAAGCTTCAAATAAAAAGTTTGGGTCATTAATACAACAGATTTTTGAAAAACAGTATATAGATCAAGAAACTTTGATCTGTTTGGAAAAAGTAGCATCTAAATAAGTACAAAAATGTAAACAACAAAACCTCGATATTTTGAAAAGCATAAAAAAGAAATATGGACATGGGAAAGATGGAGAATTTTGATATTGTGCAATATTTATGCAAAGGTGAAAGCCAAATTAATCCGCATAACGGTCAAGGGAATTCTTTCCCTGCATTAAGTTGGCCGTTCGTGGTTTTTTTTGCTTTCACTATTACCAGATCGACGTTTAGGTATTCAGTAACCTAAACCTTCAATCAGGTAATATGAACCCTGAAATGGGATGAATTAACAATCAGAGAGATTGAAACAAAGTTAAGAAAAACCTCTAACTGGAAAACCCCAGGCCCACATGCAGTACCTAACTTCTGGTTAAAAGTATTAACATCTTTGCAGGAAGATTTAGCCATGAGTTAGAATTATTTATATGAGCACCCCGAAGAGACATTGTCAAAGGAAAAATATACTTTAAAAATGATCAAAACACGGTAGGTTCAGGTTAAGGCACTTTAATCTTGCAGCAAGGAGACAAAAACGTGCTATTACAGAGTTTGTCTAACTAGAAACAGGAAATACTTTCATTTTTATACATTCTCTAACTAGACATGGCCTACCAAGCTGACATAACAGATTACCACCTTTTTCATCATCATCTGTTGACCATCATTCCCATGAATTTCTGCTGATTTATCAATTTTTATGTGAAACTTCCTGAGGAAAACAACATGGCCTTGGTCACTACCAGTTAGATACATGTTATGTTACCATTCAAGGTACTATGGCTAATTCAAACACAATGCTAACAGTTCATTTCTCTAATAATCCTTTGTCTACTTTATCTCTAAGCTACTGCAGCTGCACATGTTCTCATGCTTCGAACAGAGCTGATTGTTTAAAAGCATTACATTAACAGATTGTAGTATTGTTCATTCATTCGTTCCTGACCTAGCAGATAAACACCTGCTTCTCAAGTACATTTCCAAAAGGCATAAACATGAATATTGCTGTGCTAGCAATTACTAGGTCAGAGGGCATCTTGCAAGTTTCAGAAAGCATACTGCAGTTTTCAAAAAGCATCTTTTTCAGTCTCATATGAAACTCAATTTATATATAACACAGTGCATGAAAAATAGAATGAAAAGTGTATTAAATCACTTGGTTATTAATTGGTATTAAGCATACACACATTAATACATATTTTTCTAACAGACATCAACCTGGCTAACAACAGGAAAAGCAATGCTCCTACTTAAGGCTGAATCTGAAAACTACTGTAAAAAATTATAGACCAATAACTTGCCTTTTGACGACATATAAACTATACACTGGAATTGATGCCGACAGAGTTTATAGTCATTTAGAAGAAAACTCAGTTATGGCAACAGAACAAAAGGGCAATAAAAGAAAGTCATACGGAACAAAGGATCATTTGTTGTTAAATAAAGTCATAGTGGACAACTGTAAAAAGCAGAATTTAAGTACGGCCTGGATTGACTACAAAAAAGCATTTGATAGTATCCCACATTCATCATGGAGTGCTTAAAAATGTATAAGATACACCCTACACTGATCGATTACAGTGACCATGAAGCAGTGGCATACCACTTTGCAATTAAGCCATAATAAAGGACAACTTATTATTCCATGGATAAAAATCAAAACTTTTTCAGATGATATAAGAATGTCATTTGGTCTTGATAAATGTGCAAAAGCAACCTCTAAAGCAGGAAAACTGCCGCATCAAGAAAACATCAGTTTGGGACAAGAATGTGATATAAAAAAATTGAGCATGAGGGAATGTATAAATATTTGGGAAATTATGAAGGATCAACAATAAAACATAAACAAGTGCAAATAAAATTTAGTAAGGAGTACTTCAGAAGCCTTAAATTAATCCTGAAAACAGCTTTGATAATTAATCATGAAAACAGCTTTGACATCTAAGAACAAAATCAAAGCTATAAACCAGTTTGCTCTTCCTGTCCTAACTTACAGTTGTGGAGTGATTGACTGCCCCCTAAACATGCTGGATAGATTATATAGGAAAATTAGAAGGATGCTTCATGCTCACCAAATGATTTATAAAAATCAGTGCATACCAAGATTATATATTCCCTGTTCTGAAGTAGGGATGAGTCTCCTTGAAAATGATTACATGTATAGATCTGCAATTGTGGGACTCCACACATATCTGCTGACCTCACAAGACCCAAACACAGTGAAAGTTTTGAAACATAAGGAGAATAAATCTAAGATGACTTCCCTGCTTAGGCTAGTAGAAGCATATCGGCATCAAGCAGGAATAAAAATCAAACCACAAATAGATAAAAAATCAGGCAGCAAATGAATGTGTCAAAAACAAAAGAAAGAATACAAGATGATGGACCTAATGAGAAGGCAAGAAATGTGGATAAAGCATAAATATAGTTGCAAGTATAGCAAACGTCTGGAATAACCTCATTTTGATCAGGAGTGAATGCAGGAATGCTTAAGGAGAGGTGAATTTAAACCAAGAGATGAAAGGTTAATATCGGTGGCCCAAGATAGTGGGCTATGTACACGTTGGTTTACAAAGTCCATTGAACATGTCGGAGAAACAGACAAATATAGGTTTTGTAAAACAGAATTGAAAACAGTTGCACACCTCTTTGCTGGTTGCGACATACTAATGGCAGAAGGACTGTATACTGAAAGGCATAACAATGAAATTGTTGCACTGAGGATTGTGCAAACATTATGGTACTGAAGTGGCTGAAAAATACTGTAATTATGAGCCACAAAGCATCACAGAAAATTATAAAGTCCACATCACATGGGCTCATCCATTACCAGCAGCTCAAAAGATAGTCACTAGAAAACCAGATATAGTGGTCCAGGAAAAGAAGACAAAAGTAGCATTGATTATTGAAATTGCCACACCCAGTGACTACAGTGTCCTGTGTACAGAGAGAGAACAAAGTCATAAAATATCAGGATTTGCAAGCAGAAATGAGAGCAATGTGGAAGAAAGATACACAGACAGTTCCAATAGTAGTAGGAGCAACGGGTCTTATAAAAAAGAGTCTACAACCCTATTTAAATATGCTACCAATGCATGCAAGTCCATACGAATTGCAGAATAAGTCATTACTGTGCACATTGTGGGTGCTGTGAAGAGCACTTTGGCTGACATCAAAGAGTGAAACAATACTAATTTCATGAACTTTAATTGTACTTTGACTTAGGAATGGGGTCCATTACCAACATGGTATTAGAAACCCAAAAGATTTGGAGAAATTAAAAATAGAGATTAACCCTTACATCACTAGATGGATAACCAACTGGTTCACTGACAGAACACACAGCATCAAAATCAGGGACTCCACCTATACCAATAGGCCAGTCACAAGTGGCATACCACAAGAATCTGTGCTGGGCCCTCCTCTGTTTGGAATCTACTTCTTGGAAGTCCAGGCTAAAGTAGATGGTCTGTGGCTTACCAAGTTAATTGATGATTGCAAATTGGCCACAGTCATTGAGTTCACCAGTGATGTTAACATATTTCAGAAGGGGCTAACACAGACAAACAGTTGGTGCCAAAGCCATTTACTAAAACCAAATGCAATAAAGTGCATTATTATCCCCTTTGGCAAAAAGGAATGCCCTGCTAATTACAGTACTGACAGCACCCCCTGAGCTCAAACCCAGTGGTTTGAGATTTGGGAATTCAGGTTGATAGCTGTCTAAACTTCGATCATCATGTTTCCAGAGTGGTAAGAAAAGCCTTCTGCATTGTCCATCTCATAAGTAAGGGTATCGCATCCAGATCTAAGGATGTTATAATTCCATTGTACTTGACCCTCATTAGACCAGTAATAGAGTACAATGTTTGTTTTGGCATGTACCTCATCAAACATGCAGCAGCTGGAGACCATAGAGGTTTCTCACCAGGAAAAGTCTAAGCCTCCAAACCTTGACTTACATGGATAGACTGAAAAGCCCTGTCACTGTAGTCTGTATCTTATAGGCTGTTGAGAGGCAACTTCTGTCTAGCCTACAGGGCATTATCCAACCCCACCTTAATGGAAATGTTGGACATCCACAAGAGTCACTCACTCCACGGATCTTAACCTAGCCTGAGACAGTAACAGAACATGCCAGAGAGACAGATATAGTTCACAGAGACTGCCACTCTGGAATAGACTTCCAATTCACATAAAGCAGAGCTTCTCACTGACCCTATTCAAGTGCAACCTGGACAATTGGATGGGAGACTGCAAATTCACCCCACAGGTGACACCCATGTCCCTCATGGACAGGGGCAGTCAGTGCTGATCATAAATTGACTCTGTGAATAATGCCTCTCTAACCAACCTCAAGTAGCATAACTCAGGTATAACATGGCTAAGCTGGTAAGGCTAACGTGGGTATAACTTGGCTAGGCTTGCAAGGGCTCGAGGGCCATTAGCCTATTAACCACCTATGAACCTATCTAAATATGACTGTAAATAGCATACCATATGCACACAGCTTGCATGACATGTACAGGAATATCCAGCAGAGACTGGCCTGTTGGTACTGACCTGATGGGCAGCAGTCATGCAGATATACTCATATACTATACTCATATGTAACCCAAAGATTTACATATCTTGTAATGGGCATGAAGGAGTAGCAATGGCGGTAAAAGTTCACTGACCCTGAGATTGATGTGCTACTACAGGCCCTATATGGCATGTACATCCTTGAGAAGGGCAAAACAAACAAGGCCTTTTGGGACCAGGTGTGGCAAGGACCAGTGCAAGAGATCAATGCCTCAATGGACTATAATAGGACATTAATACAGGTGCATCTCCACTCACCAATATGTAATTGCTTGTCAGACAATTGCACAGAAAATTGCCTGAGACAGACTGACTGCTTAGGGTGATATCCAGCACAGAGGCATCTCACAGTGGTGAAGCAATTCCTCTCACTGTGGGAGGAGACCGAACTTTCACACCTATCTGTGGTTGGGATGTATGAGTTGGACTACAGATGACTGTCCAACATATCTCTCAACTGTTTAGAATTTTGCAGAATGTCCAGAATGTTTTTCATATTTTTGATCTGTTCTTCATAAAATTTGTGATTTTTGGCAAACCATTGAAGACTGCAATCAGTAAATATTGACAGACATTTGAGTTTCAGACTTTGTATTATTCCAGCTACTTTCCGTGAGTGTAAGAGCAATATTTCAAAAACTGACCCTGATTTTGTCCCTTTTCCTTAGTTATTTTTCACTTTGACTAGAATTCTTGAACAAAGAAGTCAAGAGATATGGTGCCTGAGTGTCTGTGGGCGATACGTCAGGTTATTACTTTAGGTCACTGACTTGCAGCTGGGAATAGTTTACTAAAACATATGCATATCGATCATCCAGGGAGACTGAGGCTACAATAGTGATAACCTGTACTGCAAGGTATGAATGGATCATAGGCTATCTATATGACTCACATATAGTAGTCACATGGTGGTGGCAGTCACAAATCCGATCCAGCATTACCACAGTTAAGTTATGTACATGCATTCATGGTTCAGAGGCAGAGAAGCCAACACAAGAGGCTGGAACAAACTTGATATAAACAGGTCACGGGTGGTTGAAGAACATGGCACAAACACATAGTACAGTCAAACTGAACAGTGGATGATATGCCCACATCACCCACATATGAAATGATAGCGGAGGGGCAATATAAATATTCTGCATCATTTGTGTTTCACTCTGGATGTCCTGTCCATGTCAGCCCACCCAAGTTACACAGGTGTCACCACCAGAGGACTGCACTAGCATAGAGGTGTACACAATAGAGAGGCATGGAGCTTCCATGCCATTGTCTGGCTTAAATATCTCCCTTGGCATCAGTCAATGGATGTGCAGTTCACTGATCCAGGTGCAGATGGCCACTACTAGCACCATGTTAGACATGAGTTGAGTGGCCCATGTGAAGAACTGCAACTACTTAAGAAGTGTGGGGCAACCTGCAATGTATAGTGTGGTATAGTATATCAGGACCCAGAGAAGGCTCACCTGCTGAGGGCAGTTGTGACATAGCTGGCAGTCACTGGTGCAGTTTTGTGAATGTAGTTAACTGGCCACTGTGGCTGTGTTATGGAATGGATGCACATTGCACAAGTGCATACTAAGCTTAAACGGATGGCACATAGCATCCCAGAGTTAGATTCACTGTCGACACTGTCTATGGCTACCTCCAACCTAGGTGTGAACAGTACCATGGCTATGAAAACAATATTCCTTTTTCACTGAGGGCACAACCCACTGTACTATCCACTCACAATTCTACAGTGTTATGTCATCGCAATCCCATTTGACACTACCACGAACAGCAGCTACCCATGTTAATTCATGGGGTCATGGATACTGACTTCCTATCGGAACACAGCATGAGGGCACTAAAGATTTCCTGTACATGCTGCTGATGTGGTACATCTTGCCTTGGAGAGAATGCCTCCAGTCCTGATACTGCTGGGCCAGCGGTGAACCAGGCCAGTTATTTTGTGGTGATGTGATTCCCACCTCCTGCAGCCTCCTAGCATGTTTGTGGTTACTGCTTCCACCACCCTTGATCATTCCTCATATGCAAGCATTGCTGTTCCTTTTCTCTTGTCACTGTGCCCCATCTCACCAATACAAATGCTGATGATAACTGTACATTGCGCACCCTGCTGACCTGTGTTGGTATAACAGTGTCAGATGAACAATGTGGCCAATCAGTGCACTGTACTGTATAGCTCAAATGTGTTACTGCATGCATCAGGTTTATTCTGTCATGTCCTTGTCTCAGTCCATAGTTGTGGACATGACTCTACCTATCTGCCAGCTGCACAACTTATTGAGCCCACATCTGTTTTACGCAGGGTACTACTAATGGCCAGTCCCTCCTAAAACTTCTCACCTGACATCATCTTCCACTGCTGCCACAGGTATGTCTCGTAGTGCTATGGTATCACCACACCTTAACTACTATTGTAACACCAAAGTATCTAGCATGGCACAGACCATAAATAAATTGGTGCAGGTCTTACAATGCACTGCAGTATCCTGTCTGATATATCCCAGAAGCAAAAAAGTCTTTGAAACTCTGAACACATTTGATGACGTTTCATGTCTGTGATAATGCAGTGTTATATGCTCTCTTCTCCATAGTCTGGGTTCTGGGGGGGTCATCAACTGTAGTTCCAACATATATCCAGCATCAACAATAACACACCACAGTGGACACCACTATGGGTGGTCTGCTCCCTACATTTATGAAACAGCATATGGAGGACTGGGTAAATGTCAATATGTACACATGCCAGCTTGATCATCCTATGGAAAGCCACCTGCATGAAGCACTGTTATCGTTAGTACATGTGCCAGATATAGAAATCATGGGAACTGCCTGAATGGTACATAGACACATTGCATGTGACAACGGAAACCTCCAAACACTGGAGCCTACCCAGTTCGGCTTTGTTAAGGGCAGATCATGCCTTCTAAACCTGGTAGACTTCTTTGAGACAGTTACCAAGGCTATAAATGAGGGAAAGGTGGTCCACACAGCCTACCTAGGCCTCTCAAAGGCCTTCGACACCATTCCCCACTCAGGTATTATAGACAAGCTCACCAGCCTGAACATAAACCCCTATGTCATGAGATGGGTTGCCAACTGGCTCACAGACAGAACCCATGTGGTAAGAGTTGCGGGAGCTAGGTCTGACTCTAAACTGTTTACAAGTGTCATTCCACAGGGCTCAATCATAGGACCCCTCCTGTTCACCATATACTTCTCAGAAGTACAGGCAAGCACAGGAGGACTATGGGTGACCAAGTTTGCAGATGACTGTAAACTAGGGGCTATAATTGACTCTCCAGCTGACTCAGACATCCTCCAAAAGGGTCTCACTGAGACAGATACCTGGTGTCAAAACCATGGCCTCAAGCTAAATGCCAAAAAGTGCATAGTCATCCCCTTTGGAAAAAACAAAGTACCCACAAACTATCACATAGGTGGTAGCCCCCTAAATACATAAGGCATAATAAGGGATCTGGGGACCCAAGTAGATAGTAACCTCTCCTTTGATAATCACATTGCCAAAGTGGTTGGAAAATCCTTCTATGTGGCCCACCTAATCACAAAAGGGTTTGCATCCAGATCAAAAGAGGTCATTGGGCCCCTCTACGCATCACTCATCAGACCCATCATAGAGTACAATACCCCATTTGGGATGTACCTTACAAGACACCTGCAGCAACTGGAAAGACCACAGAAGTACCTCACCAAGAGGATCACTGGCCTCAAGCAGATGCCCTATGCAGCTCGACTGAAGAAACTCTAGCTATACTCTGTTGCATACCGCCTACTCAGAGGTGATCTCTGCCTGACATACAAGGCCATGTCCAACCCAGAATTGATGGACATGCTCCACCTAAAGAAAACCATATCCTCTCGAGCCACACACTCCAGGGATCTAAAGCCAAAGTGTGTCTCAGCCTGGCTATACTTGCATCTGAAACATTACAAGGACACATGTAGATGCTTTGTGAGTTTCACAGACAGCTGACAGTCATATTCTAGCAAAATTCCTGA
The DNA here is from genome assembly GCF_019279795.1 of Protopterus annectens. NCBI lineage: Eukaryota > Metazoa > Chordata > Ceratodontiformes > Protopteridae > Protopterus > Protopterus annectens. Next base: position 714,431,632 of record NC_056733.1, on the reverse strand, counting down.
AGCAGTGTGCAGCAAGATGGATGACTACATACACTTCTCTTCCAACCCCATACAGTGCAGAAATGTAATGCACAAGTTCTACAACATAGCAAACTTTTTCCATGTACTCAGTATAATAGATTGCCCACATATACCAATCAAGACACCAGTACATCCAGAAACAGACTGATACAAAGACAGAAAGGAAATACCATACATTAGTTGCCAGGTTGTGTGTGCAGCAGATGGCAACATAACAAACATCATAATGATGCACTCTGGGAGTGTCCATGATGCTGCCATTTGGAGGGAAAGTGGACTCAGGGCTGCATTCCAGCAAGGGGAAATACCTGAGGGACGGATATTGGGTACGTACAGGAGTACAGCTATGATGCAATGTAAGGATCCACCTCTCAACAATATCCATTCTGACCAAAAGTGGTTTTATTTCCCACAGCAGGTGACTATGGTTATCTACTTCAGCTGTGGCTAATGACCACATAACAGGAACCATCCAACCGTGCAGTGGAGGCCTATAATAGCGCACATGCAACAACCAGAAGCAACATAGAGCATGTGCTTAGCGTACTGAAAGCTAGGTTCATATGTCTGGACACATCCTGGAGTGCAATGCAATACACACCTGAGAAGGCAGTACAGATAACTGTGTGCATAACACTACACAGCATGCTAATAAGAGCACATGATGGTCTTCCAGTCGCAGGTGTGGGTAAACTACCACAAGAACCCCAAATGCCTGAAGAGGACATCACACGGTTATTGGAGGAGGAGCAGGAGGGCACGGGAGGCAGAAAACACAGGGTAAGGAAACATAAGGTGGGACCACAAGTGTTGGCCCAGGCTACATGGCAGCATTTGACCAAAACATGTGAGTCATAATAAGCCACTTGTACATGAGTACACAGACTGAACATTGATGTTCAGGTGTTGGCCCACCATAGCAAGATAGATTGCATCTAATGGCAAGTGCCCACTAGATGTACACACTGAGCATCACACATAACATAAGCATAACATATTCCAACATGAATATATACAAATGTGTCAAAAAATCAACTCAGGGCACAACTGAAACAGGAATGCATGCACGTTCAGATGGCTGCATCGCAGTATGATAAACAATAAGGGACATACATCAGTGCTATATTTACATATCTTTATAATATTATAACAAGAAAAAAAGAGAACTCATGCACACCATAATGCAGAAATGTTTGTTACAGAAGGCATTTATTACAGTACAGTGATATTGAAATAATATGAGCCAGCTATGTGAACTACACTGTTGGACACACTTTAATGCAGTCTTGGTATATCTCACTAACATCCCACACCATGGTCTGCCCTGCCATGACCACGTATAGACGCATCTTGTCCTGGCTGCTTCACAATGGAGATGGTTGGGGCTATAACAGCATGTTGAGAAGAGAGAGCATGACTGTGAGTTGAAGGCCTTGTGACTAGAGGGACCTGAGCAGATTGGCCAGTAGCTGACATCTGTGCAGGATGGACCACAGACAAGGATTCTTAATGGCCAATGGTGGTTCTGCAGACAGGTGGCCTGCCTCTCACAAGTTGCAGTCTGCTGTGTACAGTCATGGAACATAAAATGCTGCTTGTAGTACAACATTACTGCAGTACTGCAGAGGCCGGGGCTTCCACTCACAGTGCCACAGCTAGCAGACTCTCATTCTGAGCAGCCAATGCAGCCATAATCTCACCATGTTTGCACTACTGTCCTTAATGCATGATATGTAGCTGGTGTGCAACATGATCGGTGGCACAGGCAAGTGCGTGGACAACAGAACTATGCCGCTGCTGTGACTGTTCATTTGCCTGCAGCAGAAGGTGGGCACCATCTGACACCTAGCTATGTACATCTGCTCGCCTACATCTACCATGATGCTCTGTGTCTGGTTGTTGTGTGGAACTGCCAGCAACAATGTTCCTAACTGTGATTTGTTGATTAATGGCCTGTTTCTGATCAACATTTACTTTGCCATCATCCTCTGAATGTATCAAGTGGACCTGCACATCTGTAGATACATGTGGTGCAACATCAGTGTCAACCTCATGGATTGATTCTCTAAACAGCACAAGGTCCTCTGTTCCAGGGGCCATACTACCATGCTCAGACACATCATGAACAGCATCATGATTGCTGGATGGGCTGGTGGATGATAAAAAAAGTTGGTGTGCTACACGATACAAAGACTCGTATCAAGAAAATGTGCCTACAGCACATGATAAATATCAAAGATATTTGTCATATATATTGCACTGCAGTGTTACAAACAATAATGACTTCACTTGTAGTCTACTGTATGTAGGTTTCACGGAATGTATATAATATAACAATATAATCTATTTACATGGCCAACATGCATGACATATGTGATGCATAAAAAAATAAAAACACACCTGGCAAACACTCATGGGATATGTTGTTCGACTGGGGTGAACTTTAACTAGTGCAGGAAAAAAAGACATTATAGGTCACATCATTTAAACCATTACCCACGTGACCATAGTGAAAACATACAGAATGTGTGACATACACATACCACTCCTATGTGCACTTGAGGACTCCTGCTGTGTAGAAGCTGTGAATTGTAGCGTATCCTGCAGTGAGAAAATAAAGAGAAAGACAGCACAGTCATATATTTAGCAAACCAAGTACTGACAAAATCACATATGCAACACAGTAATATGGGCTGCAAATACTTACATGATGGATGTTGCAACTGTACATCAGAAGGCCTGTATTGACAAATACTGACATAAATGACAGGCATCACATGCGCTACACATTGATGAAACCTCTGGCAATGTTACTGTAATATACCTGGTCTTTCTGTACTTGCTAAAGCATGGCTTGATCCTCCACTGCAGGTACCCACAGTGTAAAATGTTAGTGAAACAAAAATGTAACAGTAAACAGCAGTGCCATTAAGACACTAACAATGTAGTGTGCTCAGCAACAGCATAGAAACACACCTGCTGATCCCTAGTGTAGGCCCAAACTAGATGGACCTGAGAATATTAATGCAATAACCATTACAAATGTTTGCACTGCTCTGTCCATAACTCAGATGTTACTAATGCAAGTAGTTATACTTAGTTCATCACATTCTCTCTGTGTTAAATTGTATTCACGACTCAATTCTGCTGCTGTAAATCATAAACAGCAATACATGAATATGCATGCTGCAGCAATATGTAGTGATTGCCACAATACACATCCCTGTAATGGACATAAATACATACATGTCCGTCCTGGTACTCCAGCATCAATCCCACCACTGGGGATTCATTGCTCCCTTCTGATGTACACAGTGAGGCCAAAAAAATTGTAATGTCATCTGGGGGTCAGCAGTGGTCCACCACTGATGGCATCCCTCAAGCTCTCATAAAGTGTCACTCTGTTGGCTGCATGAAGAATCATGTCTGAACAGCATCATCTGCAGGCATCATGGGATTGGTTGTGCCCTCCAATGGCACTGACCATGTTAGTTAGGTCTGTCCAGATTTAATTTTGCCAAACAGTGTCACCTGAATGGTCTGCAGAGTGCATCAATTATGTTTTCATTTTCCTGGGGGGATAACTTGTCACCCCTAGAATGGATGGCCATCTGAAAAACATTGATATACATATAATAATATTCATGGTTGAGCACATTCATACATTTGATTCTGTGAACAGCATATGTTAACATAAACACCATGCATCCTTGTGCAATGCAAATATTTGCATTACACTGTTTGTGATAAATACTAGCATGGTATGTAAAAAGGAGCAAGGCCTTCATGCATAACATTTGTAAAATCAGTATAACTTGCAATTTTTATATAGTCCATGATTGGGATTAGAACCCCTGACACTACATATATATATATTGAAAGGAGGGCCAATGGAAAAAAAAGCATTATGCCACTAAAGTCTGCTTGCAGCCTGCATTAAAATACTACATCAATTAACAATTAAACAATTTACAGAAAGCATCAGAATACCACAGGATCTGTAGTCAGTACAGATCCATAGAATATTGAGTGAGTAGTGATAACACCTTTGTTAAGAATCATCACTGAAGAAATAACTGCAACAAAACATACAGTATTTTAACACTTTTATTTAGGAAATATGAAACAAGAAATATCTGTAATATCAACATTACATACAAGATACAGATACTGTCATAATCCTTAGGTTACAGTAGTTAGACCACAGAGTACAAGGATTTACCAGTAAGAATTGTGGGTGGCCCATAAATCCTCCTCCATATACTGTTATCATTTGCAGTGGAAGTTTGTCTACACACTTGCATATGGGATTGAACTAAACTATTTAGAAGAACAACACCTGTATGCATAAATTTTAAGACAACATAACTCCAGAAACTTATAACAACTTCTGTTAAACTTTGCATTTTGAGTAAATATGACTTTAAATGTGTGTCTTTTGAAATTGCTATCTTTAACAGCTTTACTAATTACCGCTACTGATATTCTACCAGTTGCCAATGTACCTCTCCTTCAGAATCACAGAATCAAAGTGCACCTTATATGCACCCAGCTTTTAGTACCATTTGCGCCGTACATCATTAATGAGGTTCATTAAAATTGAAAGTTTGTAGAATCCAATTCATGCATAACCATGTAAATGACCGTTATGCACCAAAACACCCAGGTGTACCATGTAACCACCCAATAGGTATCAATAAATGGTACCGTGTGTGGCACGTGTCTGTTATCTTCCATTTAGAACATGACATCAGTGCCACTTTCAAACATTGATTTTGATACAGTTACTGATCAGACAATTGACAACTGTGACTTGATTGCCACCTCAGTATGAATCTCTGTGGTTTTGTGTTTTTTAGATTTCTTCTACTTGAGGTTCATGACCAATGAAGAGATGACCCAGATATTGACTGTGTACACCAAACTGGTGCAGAGGATGAGGGCCAGGGCCAGGAACTTCACTATGATTGATGTGTGGAACTGGATTGCAGGGGAGCATCAACAGAAAATAGGGATCTACCATAACAGAGTCCAGGTTCATCACTGCTAGGATCACTACAATAAGTACCAATATTTTATGTATACCTGAGCATTGCTATGGATTTTACAGATATTTCTTTGAACCATACATATCAAATAGATGTTTTTATAACAAAGTATTTGCTACTGTGAGAATTAGTTCACGTGCATCATTTAGTAACTTTGTAACTAGTGCCCTCTTAACTATGGGTTCATACCCACGTTATTTTATTTAATTGAAAAAAATCCACATCTATGTCCTTTGTAGATGTACATATGTTTACAATGTATAACTACTTAATTTCACATTACCTCTGCTGTGCATCACTAATGCCGATAGCTCCTAGGCTGCTGATGACTGCACATTTTGTCATTTGCTATTATAGCCCCACTGTATTATATATTTGACCATTACAAGCTGGAAGACAAACACTTATATAACCTACTTACATCATTCTTCCTAAACATGTACACAGACATGGTTATTTAATTTAAACATTAATGCCTGTTCCATTGCTTAAACATATGTTTATAGTTATGTGTTGATAGCTGTTATGTCTTCATTATGAGAAGTGTAAAAATTGTATGCCTTTTCTGTATTCTTCTGTTTATCCCAGGATTTCTAATAAACATCTGCAGTAGCTGTTTTCTACAGTGGAAGTCTTGTTGAATGTTAGCTTGGCCTGTAAAGCAACTAGCCTGCATTTCTACACGTTGGCATGCTGTGGGCTCCAAACCACATAGGACAAACCTGTTACATTGGTTAACTTCACCCATATCATTATTTAAGCAATAATCTGTATATTAATGCAGGAATACCCATCATGCACCTGTAAGGTAAGTGAAATCAGCAAATAGTAGCTGTCATTACAACTGTGTATAAAATCTTACAGTGTTGCTATATTATGTATTTTTGAGCAATTGTTTTCAGCACACATTTTTTCAACAAGTCACCCACAACCAGACCTCTCAACCATACCGAATTACTCAGTTTTTAACAAGTTTTGGGGTCCAAATGAAGGGGTGCCAGGATTCCCTAGTGGCACTACTTCAGTTCTGATTTTTTTCTTTTAGTTTTATTAATTTTTTTTGAAGTTCGCGCTGTCAGAGCTGACGTCATCACATGCATGATGACATCAGCTCCGTCAGGGCTATCAGCCAGTTGGAATTGAGCTCCTTGAGCTCACGTCATCATTTCCGCCGAGCGGAAAACATTTGGAGTTTTATTAGCAGCCAAGAGCAGGAACATGGAGTTTAGATGTAGCAGAAACACACTCATTGCAAGAGCGAGCAACATGGAGTTTAGATATAGCAGCCGCGAGCAGGAATGCAGTCATTGCAAGAGCGAACAGGACATGTTTGGGGCAATGCAGAAACAGGAGTGGATATATCTTTGCACAACTGGATTTATTTCAGTGAGCAGGACATGTTTGGGGCAAGCAGGGGTAGAGTGGATCTTTTATTTTGGCAGGAAATCGAGAGCAGGATTGCAGTTTTGGACTCAAGGTGTTGGATTTATTTCAGCGAGCAGGACCAGCCGTGACAGCAGTAGTGGATGTATTATTTCAGTAGGACATCGAAAGCAGGTTTGGACTCAAGGTGTGTGTGTGTGGATGTATTATTTCGGCAGGACATCGAGAGCAGGTTTGCAGTTTTGGACTCAAGGTGCACGCGCGCTCGTGTGTGTGTGTGTGTGTGTGTGTGTGTGTGTGTGTGTGTGTGTGTGTGTGTGTGTGTGTGTGCCCCCATCCAGAGAAGGTCACTGATTTATGGCATGTTTCATCCTTTCATTCTATATTGTGTAGACATGTGTAACACTAATTCCACCACACTGTTATGACATTCCTTGGGGTGCACAGCATAACTAAAAATCCTATCCAAATGGGAGGAACTTGGATTCAAAGCTCCAAGAAAGGCTCTGTAATGTACCTAACTGCACATAATGAAACTCAAAATGCAAAGTCATTATCCTCACTTGCTTAACTGGTAATTGTGTTAACAGAGAGCTGAGAAAAATATCAGTTTAATAAATTTTCATGTCATTGTTGCTGACAAAATATAGAAACTGGTTGACGTAGTAAAAAGAGCATTTTCTGTTTAAGCATGTCAGCAGTAACACTTGGTGAACCATCTATCCAGCCTGATTCTGCAGAGAATCCCATGAAACTTTACTCAGTCAGATATTAAAAGTATCTTAATAGAAATAAGGAGGTGGGAGTGGAAAATAAGGAGACCACAGTGAGCCAATCTGTAGTTTATTGCATACAGAGTCAATCTTGCATATATGTGAAGTGTCTCTTAATAGCAAACATAAGGCCTAATATACAAGTCCAAAGCTGTGTGTGTGTGTGTGTGTGTGTGTGTGTGTGTGTGTGTGTGTGTGTGTGTGTGTGTGTGTGTGTGTGTGTGTGCGTGTGTGTGTGTGTAAATGCCCCCATGTATTGCACCTGGTGGTTAGAGGTATAAAGGCTCAAACCCTGTACCTTTGTTAGAGGGTAAAAAGAGCCTAAAGTCCCTAGCCACCATCTCTGCACATTGTCTAGATTTTTTGAGCTAAGAGTTGAGAGCTAAACCGAAGTGAACAGAATTTGTATTCCCCCATTATTAGCTTTGTTGTTTTTACAGGTTTTTTGTGCTAAGAGTTGAGTGAGAGCTATGGTGAGTGAGAAGTGATAACTGAATTTATATTCCCCCATTATTGGCTTTGTCCGGGCTTTTTGTGCTAAGAGGTTGAGAGCTATGGTAAGAAGTGAGAACTTAATTCACTACATGATAGCTATTAAGTTTCAGTCTTCCTATTTTGTAGGGGACTGCTGATTTGTCAATGTGGTATGTTGCTCTGACTGTAGTGCATGGGGTCCTGGTTTTAAGACTTGCCAGTGAAATGCATGGTGGTAACACATTTTATTTTAGCAACTTTCCAAAATTATACAAGCAATGTTTAAAATGTGTCCCTGGTAAGTCCCTAGCCACCACCACTTGTGAGCTTTGTCCAAGTTTTTGTTCTAAGAGGTGAGAGCTATGGTGAGAAGTGAAAACTGAATTTGTATTCCCCCATTATTGGCATTGTTTGTCCAGGTTTTTTGTGCTAAGAGGTTGAGAGCTATGGTGAGTAGTGAGAACTGAATTCACTAAATAATAGTCATTAAGTTTCAGTCTTCCTTGTTTTCAGGAAACTGCTGATTTGGCATAGTGGTATGTTGCTCTGACTGTAGTGCATAGGGTCCTGGGTTCAAGTCTTGCCAACGACATGGATGGTGGTAACACATTTTATTCTAGCAACTTTCCAAAACTATACAAGCAATGATTAAAATGTGTCCCTGGTTTTTGACCTTTTGCCACCCCCCCAAAAAAATGAAGTTGAAAATAAGTGTGAGAAGCTGTGCAAGATGCCTATGGCTTACACTACTGTCATTCTATTTATAGTGTTGGTGTAGAAGTAGACCGTTATGATGGAAATGTTCTGAATTGGGCAGTTTTGTCATTATTGGTTCATGCATTTTGTTTCATTGCCTACAGTACAGCCTACTGGAAAAATGCTCAAACAATAAATTTAAAATGTGCTCTGTCTAACAAGTGTGCTATATTATACAAGGAACCTAACTTAATAAAGTCAGGAAGGTGTATCAAAGAAAAGAACACATGTATGTTTCTTGTTTTGTGTGCAAGGGGCCAATGATTTGAAAACAGCCCAAAGGTAATCTTTATCCACTACTGGCCAGATGCATTTTCTTTGGATGTGGTGTGTGGGTTTCAATGCTATTTCAATTAATGTGAGTTTCAAGGGCAGAGAAGTTTTAATGCCAAGTCTATTTTCATTGTGAGACAGTACTGCTTTGTTTGGGATATGTCTGATAGTGTTAGTGCATTGTTGTGCTGCAAAATGTAAAAATAAAATCCAAATAATCATTGAAGAAGTAAAGCAGTATGCACACATTAGTGTTTATGGTAAATGGGGAGAAATTGCCTGGTAATGGGACATTGGAATGGCTGCAGGGGGACTCTGGTGCCATATTTTGGTTGTCTGTTCTTCAGTTTGCATTTGAAAGTTGGTATCCCACAATTCCATTGGAGTGGGTGGGGGTTACATAATTATGGATGCAAATTCGATGTTAATCAGCATACATAATTTGTACATATTTTTCATGGTCCCTGTCCAGATATTTGATGTTTCCAGGTTGAGAGGTATGCCCACAACCTAACAGTTTATGTGTATCTTCACACAGGTTTTAATATGAATATTTTTGCATACAAGTATAAGGGTTGTAGCTATTTTTTATGCTGCATGGTTTGGCACATTTGTATGCCTTCCTGTGTTTTTGGATGATTGATCAAGAGTGAATGGGAGTCTGCTGTGTCAGTGTTAGCAATGGTGTTTGCAGACTGTGTGGTATAGCTTTCAGTCCAACATTGGTGTTGCATGTGCCTCAGACATCATGGATGTGTTTGTAAGAACATTGTTATAGCCTAGGTTGACTGACACCTGAGCAGGTACCCACTTGATTCCAGGAGTTCATTATTAGCAAGCATATTCACAATGTTTTGTTTTTTCAGGCTACTGATTCCTGATTGTTTTTGTAGATAATACATACAGTTGTATACATGCAATACTGTTTTTAACAGATATATTAGATTCAGATATGCCTAAAGTTGTGTTGATTGAACATATCACATTATTTTTAGTGTTGTACTCATTATATTGATGTGTGTTCAGCCATATATCATGGTGTCTCTCTCAGACGTTTATCATATGGTTTGCCTGTTGTCCACACTATTGTTGAATAACTTGCTCCTCAGTTTTGCAATGACATGTTGTGGCTTCTCGTATTGATCGAGTTGAGTGAATGAATTGATTGAATTCATTGAGTGCAGGCAGTAAAATATGTTTATTTGAACATTCATACATTTTTACAAAGCTAATGACCAGTGTGTGTTTAAGTATATAAAATCATTCAGAAAACGAATACTGTTGTCCTTTTCAGGAGTATGACATATAGGGACATAGGTAACTCTGCTCATAATGGATGTGTTTCAGATCCTGTGCAAATTGCCATCATAGCAATATTGTGTTGTGCTATGATATACATGGAACTGTTCTGTGTGATAGACACTTTCTTTTCTTTTCTTCTATTGTGTTTTGCGATTAATCTTTACAGAACATGGTATCTGAGGATGTTCAAAAGTCTGAAGACAGTGATGTGCACATGTGAGGCCAATGCCAGGTTCTTCTGATAAAGACAGTGATAATGATGATGGTTACAATGCCGTGGCACCTGGACCAACCCCCATTGGAGACATCCAGCCTGCACCCCAGAGGAGACATTGACCCAGCCGTGATAGAGATGATTTCTGGCAAGTGATCCAGGAGGTCATAACCAATGTGTTCCAAACACAGATGAGGAACAAGATGGGGACCTTCTTTGAGGAGATGGCACGGGCTATATGAGATCAGGAGAAAATCCAAAAGGTCATGACTGATGTGTTCCGAACACAGATGAGGAACGTGATGGAGACCTTCTTTGAGGAGATGGCACAGGCTATATGAGATCAGGAGAAGACCCAGGAGGTCATGACTGATGTGTTCCAAACACAGATGAGGGACATAATGGTGACCTTCTTTGAGGAGATGGCACAGGCTATATGAGATCAGGAGAAGATCCAGGAGGTCATGACTGATGTATTCCAAACACAGATGATGGACATGATGAGGACCTTTTTTGAGGAGATGGCACAGGCTATATGAGATCAGGAGAAGATCCAGGAGGTCATGACCGATGTGTTCTGAACACAGATGAGGGATATGATGGGGACCTTCTTTGAGGAGATGGCACAGGCTATATGAGATTCATTCAGGATGATAGCTTGTGAGATCATTTGGGAGTCTGATCCACATCAGTCTAATCCCCCTGGTGGGTAAATATTGTCTGTGTGTTCCACTTGTGTTATGCTGCCAACATGGTGATCCATTTAATTGCTTGGACTGTATATGCACTCTTGAGCATGTATACCGTGTGTCTGTCATACTTGTGTGTTATTATCATGCAACATTTACTTTAGTTTCAATGCGTGCTTAACACACATTAACACATTACACTGTTAACACATATTCAACTGTTCATGCATTGTGGCAGTTAACCTGTAGATAGTACTGCAACAGACAGCCTGTAAACATTTGTCTTACTGGGGTGACTGACAGACAACATAAGTTGTCCATACTCCATCAGTAACAGTGTGATATGCCTTGAATTTCTGTTTTGACATATCAGATATGTGCAACATACAGTCATGTCATTCCACATGTTTTTGGATGACATTTTTCATGATGTCCCACTCTCATGATGTGGTGTTGTGCCATGGTTTGAGAATACTGATGTCATGTGGGATCATTGTACAGGTATATCCTGTTATGTGCAGTCCTCCTTTTCTAACTGCATCAAACAGCAACATAATGTTAATCTGTGCACAGTGCTACAGATTACACATTCTTTCACAGTGCATTACATCGTGTTTGTATGTAGCATTTCCACACCTATGATGTAGTGACATTGGCATTTCCACACCCATGATATAATGACATTGGTGTACACCTTTCATAAATAGTTGCGCGCATTATGACTGTACGTGTTTGTGTTCACATAGTCAGATACATACTGACACAGAAATGAATCTTTGACAAGTGAGCATTCAGAGATTTACTGCTGATGTGCTGTAATGATGCTCACAAGAATGTTCTCTTCTCCATAAAGAGCAGCGAGGTTGACATGCACCTGTGTTTCTTTATTTTGAAATTTGTAGGACAGTATCTGTATATGTGCTTGAAATTTATAGCTTACTTACCTATGCATGTTAATGTGACAAGATTGCACATTATTGCGTGTGTGTTTTATGAATGTCCAGTTCTGTGGACATCATCAATCTATCTGGCCATTTGACATGCATTTTCTATTTATTTAAATGCATGTCTATATGGCATCTGCAGCACCCTGCATGCTTTACACATGCATTTACATTTGCATTGTGTCAATTTACCATGTCCTGCTTTACCCTGATGTGGTCCCAGGTTCCTGCTTTACCCTGATGTGGTCCCAGGTTCCTGCTTTACCCTGATGTGGTGCCAGGTTCACCACCTTCCTCCCACCTTCATACTTCCCATTAATTTTCACAGGTATGTTTGTCTTTGTTAAAACTACTGTGCACTGCCATGTATTCATTTGACACAGTGAACATGTGCCATATGTATGCCCATTGTACAATTCAGGTAATGTGCCCACAGGTTGCTTGCACTATGTCCTTGTTCTCATTATACTTGTGTGCTACCCAGTGTAGTTTTTTTTCACATCCATGTGCAGAACCTGCTATATTTGTTATCCTTTACTGTTACATTTTTTAACATATTATTACATGAAATTGCTGTATGTATGTGTATTGACCTTGATTTCATGTACATTCCATTTATGCCACTGCCACACATACATACACATGTACACCTGTGTGTTGCCTTTGACATGGCATATGTGTGTAACATATACACATTCCATTGCACATTTGTTTTGGTTGTGTACACCTGCTTGTGTATGTATCAGCAGTTGCTGCTTTTCTATAGTAATGCTGTTTGGAACTTTGCTTGGATGCTTGCTGTTTACATGCATGGTTGTAGGTTTGGTTCTGTCCTCTGAGTTATCTACCATTGTTAGACATGCATTTGCTCATCTGTGATCTGGCTTGGCTAACATCTGCACTGCTGATAGACTATTTGGATATGTATTTATTTATTCAATTTGTACTGTGAGCTTTATTTCTTACCCTACAATACACATTTACTGTTAGCATACACATCCACGTATGGCTGCCACACAGTTTGCAACATGCTGTAATTTAATAGTGGATAGGTAGATTTGCTTTTCTGCATTTCACTGTGGTTGGTATGCATCCCCACCCTGTTTTTCAACTTTCCATTGTCCATGTTGTGCAGTGTGCTATCAGTGTAATTCGCCTGCCCATACTGTTTTTCCCACTCTTTCTCTGTCTTGTTTTATGGGTATACCTGCCATGATTACCTTCACCTTCTGTAGCTCAACCTTTACCTTTCCTTCTACTCGTTAAAAAAACAGAAAAAAATTGGGCCTATTTCCACCAAAAAAAAATGCCCATGTTCCTCTGACTTTCCCTCATATTTTCTTCATTCAACACCCCTCTTGTGAGTCACTCTTCTTCACTCATACCCTACATCTTCATTTCTATGTCCCCCTTTCTTGGGTGTGCATGTTACTTGTTTTTTTCCACACAAGTCATAACCCATTGTTAGCGACTGTTAGCTATGGCAATGTCTCAGTGATTGCCTTTCCACCTATAATTTGCTTTATTAGGAAATGTATGGATTCCATCAGACTCTGTAAGTCCAAGCTGATGTCTTTCAATGGCACATGTGTTATGTAAATAGCTATAGTTGTCTCTGAGTTTAGTGTAATGAGTGATGTGAATATATATGTATTACAAATAGCATTGCAGCTTGGAAGCGTGTATTGTAAGTTAATGGATGACATATGGAATTATCCATGGCTGTCTGAGATGTTTCTGTGTGTACTACTGCAAATTTATGTTATGAATGCCATGTGGCTTACTTTGGGATACTTCGCGTCAGTTATATTCTATTGTTGTCCGTATTGTTATATTTCTAAACAGCTATCAGGATTCTTGAATTGTGATCATCTTTCTTTTTGTTTGGTAATGTACATTATTAAACAACCATTTCTTATAATTACTGATTACTTGTGCATTTCTATATTGCACCGTTGGAACTATGATACTCCATTGTGTGCTGAGGTATTCTGAGTTTCTTGTCGTACATTAGCATATTACATTGTTATCTGCAAGTTTTGCACTGATGTCAGCATAATGCGCCAGATTGCACAAGCTTTACAGAATCTGACCCTATGTGTTCATGACTGCTGAAGGTGGTATGAATCAGGGAAACTTTGTTGCTGATATGTTGTTGAAAGAAGGATGGGATTATCTTTTAAACCTTAAGAATGAACATCTAGACCAGTCATACTAGTCAATATGTCATATATTGATATTGTTTGTACGGTCCTGATAAATGGTGCAATGTGGGGTTTAAATTTTACTCATCATGTTTTAGTTCAGTTTAGATTATTATGGCAGTTATTTTATTTGAGACATTGAACTGAATTCACTAGCAGCTGCATTAAGTGCAGCTATCATATTTGGTATTCATTAAATGACTCTACATTTTGTGTAGAGCCACCAAACAAAGATAAATGGCAAAATATGATAATGAAAGATTAAGTAGCCATATTACATGCTAATTAACCAATCTAACATGGCAGAATTATTCGGGAAGCCATAAAGCAATCATATACAGTGTAGCCATGTGCCCTGAAATTCATAACTCTTTGGATTACAGCCAGAATTATACACAGAAAAAAATACGTTAGCAGTTGCTTCTACTATTATAAACCTGTATGTGCAACTGACTTAATTCAAGGTGCTGCTGTCAGACTTTATCTAAGGAGAAGAAGGGTGTTTAAACCCCATTTGAATTTTTATGAACTTCATGACACAGAAACTATAGAGTGTTACCAGGTGGACAGGGAAATACTACAGGAAATAAATAACCTCTGCCACCCTTGCCTGAAGGAAAATTGTGGAGAACCCATCCCAATGGAAACAGGTATTATTACATATACTAGCTACAACTACTTTTCAGAGACCCACAGGGGGTACATTAGGAGTGTCCTAGCCTTCAGCTTCCAGAGTATTATATCAGTTTCTAAATGCAGTTCTGCAACATGCAAGGAAGCATATCTGTTTCTCACACACTTCACGGGAGGGAGCAAGAACCATGCAGGAATCTGATGCAATAGCAGACTTCCCCGAAGTGTTGGGGACATATATTGCACACACATAGAAATAAAACCCCCACCTGATGAACAGGGAAAGCAGTATATCAGAATTAAAGGATACCAATCTATAAACTGTCAAGCTGACTGCAATGATCAAGGGATCATCTACAATGTGTATGCAGGTAACTTAGGCAGGTTTCATGACTTCACACACCTGTGAGCTGTACACAAAGTTTGCTAGGAGTCACTTTCCACAAGGGTATTTAATGGGGGATGCAGGTTATGCCCTTGTACTGTGGCTCATGACACCCATGAGAAACCCACACAACCCCACCAGAAAGTTATACAATGATGTCCATGCTCAAACTAGGAATATTATAGAGTGTGTGTTTGGACTGCTCAAATCAAGGTTCTGATGTCTGCAGTATGACCTACCTACCTATGCTGATATACTTACAGTCTGTTCCATGTTGCAAAATATTCCCAGGAGACAGCTTCAACAAGGACAACTAGGGCCAGGATCACAGTTCCTAGTACCACAGCAGGGCCAGCAGCTTTAGCAGGTAATGATAAGGAGTCTAAGGGAGAACCATCAGTCACAGATGCTGCCAGCAGATGTAGGTTTGCACAATATGCCATAGGTCTTGTTAAGAGGGAAAGGATGGCACACACATTGAATGCCTAAAAGGAAGAATAACAGTCTTAGCATATGCAAATATTAAAAATGATGCCTAACAAACTGCATAACCTTTATAACCCTGTAATGGTTGTATTCAGTTAGCATCAGATACAGGGAAGCCCTCAAGATGTCTTGCATCTGCATTATGACCAAGGTAAGTCTAGAACCTGTAGAGAAAAAGCAATGCATTTATATAAATGACTACTGTGCTATGCAAATTCTCATATATCCCTAAGGTGATACATCTTAGTTGTACAGTAATGTCAGTAGTAGCTTATGATTGATGGTTGCAATATATAGCTATGGCTTTTGCCCAGTAACGTGCATCAAGCCTTTCAGCTGGCGACTATGTATAAACCAGTGAGCAGGTAAATGTTAGCACTATTTTTTCAAGTATAAGTAACAAGACTTAAACAGCTGGTTTAATTGTATGAGTAACAACAGTAACACAAATACAGTTGAGGGTCAGTAATTACAGAAGTAATCATGCACAACTGATTATGAACTATGATTAAAATCATTTATTCTGCAAAACATTTACATTAAAGGAAGGTTCTAAGTAAGCAAGCATTAGCTCTCCACTCTGTGCATCACAAACATATGCAACCCAAAGCCACAAGGAAATGTGTAAAGTGCAGGGTACAGACTTGCATGGGGTGTGTGTGGGTGGGACAGCAGGGCAAGTCTGACACCAAAGAAGTGAGTGTGCGCAAGTATAACAAAAATGTATTCCTTAAGTATCCAATTTTCAGGGCTAGTAGCAAGATATGTATAGCAGTCATCTGTACTGCTTAGATAAGTTGTGTGGCTAGTTTCATGGCCTTAGCTAGAATTTGGGATGCTATCTGACCATGACTTATGTGTGCTGCCCAAGCACTCATCATGAATACATCCAAGACTAAGACCACATGGCCTACCACTTCTGGATGTGAATGCCACAATCACTGAAGGAGCAGTGAAAGTGCCATTACATGAGTGGGATCTTGCATGACCTTATTAGGGAACACCAGACAATATAGTGTCTCTACTGCCACATGAATGCAGACTCTCCCCTAGCAGACATTCCATTACAAACAGTGCCCCATCCAGTATGTCATCATCCTATCCAAGGAGTCACCCACACAATTCAGGCATTCCTATATGTCAGAATGCACAATGTTTAGTACTTGCATTATCTCTTCTGAGGCCCTTGGGGAACGTTCCTGTGCCTCTGTGATGGCCCTATACATACATCATGTGGCACCTACTTACACACAAACATCAGAAACAGGGTAGACAGCAGGCCTTCTCTGAACACATCAAACAATCTGCCTTTGTGGCATTTCTCCATCATGATAGCTATGGGGAGAAATCAACCAGTTCTGAAACTGGAGTAACCACACTAAACTGATCAACTGTGTCACTCTCAACTTGTCCAGCATCCGAGGTATGTCTATCATGGGTATATGCAGGCTTACTGATTTTGTCTGAAATAGCTGCAAGAGATGTTGGAGACAAAAACATGTGTCAAAATGACCCTCTGCACCCTCCAGATTGTGCTTCATCACCACCATCATGAAGAGAGGCTATCTATACTCTTATATCAGGTGGTAGGAGTTCCACAGTGCCACTGACAGGATCACATATGATAACAAGAAAGCAACAACAACAAAAAAAAAGATAAATTGAATAAACAATGATCAAATCTATGTTATATGAAAAGTATTCTACAAATTAACAGATGTGCCTACCTTTTGGATATTAATAAGAGTGCAGAAGGCATGCTTACCATGTGCAAGTAGTCTTGCAATGACAGATGTGCCTACATATAAAAAAAAGTGAGATGAAGCAGGGATGATAAGCATCACAAAACAACCATCAGAAAAAACAGAAAACAATAGCTTTTACAGCTATATAATATAGCACATCTCATAAAAATCATTACTGTTCACTGGACTAGCCCCCCCCCCCATTCCTCCCTCCTTTTTCATCTCCATGTCTTTCTCTTCTATTCCCCCCCCCCCCATGTCTCTGGCTATCTATACACATTATATACATATGATATATATATATATATATATATATATATATATATATATATATATATATATATATATATATCTGGATTCACTTTAGAAGCTCAAAATACTGAAATATTGAAATTCAGCATTTCAAGCCCATAAAGTGGAATCATGAAAAGAGCGAAACCTCAGAAGCGCAAAATTCAAAACCTCGAATACCGGAGGTTTTGAATTTCATGCTTCCGAGGTTTCGCCGTGGTTATGGATGCAGGTAAGTGTATATGTGTTAAGGGTTTTGGGTAGGGGCTGTGGTGCGTGCTAGTGTGTTTTGTTGCTGTGATGTGTGTGTGTGCGAGGAGAATGTAGGTTGTGTGGTGGTGCTTTGAGTGTGCTTGTATGTAGTGCGACCTCAGAGTTAGAATATTTAAGTGGGGGAGTGTGGGGGGCACAGTAGTAGAGAGCTCGTGTTTGTGCATTGGGAGAAAGGTTTGTGTGTGTGTGGAGTAGAAGCGCAAAATTCAAAATCTCCGGTGTGCAAGATTTTGAATTTCATGCTTCTGAGTTTTCGTTGTTTTAAGGTTTCGACTTTATAGCCTCGAAATACTGAATTTCAACATTTCAGTATTTTGAGGATATAAAGTGAGTCCATATATCTAACTATACACACACACATATATATATATATATATATATATATAATATATATATATATATATATATATATATATATATATATATATATACACACACACACACACACACACACACACACACACACATATAAAACAGTGACTATTATTTAATTAGATCGCACACCTGGAAGTTCTTCAGGAGACACACTTGGGCTGTCTTCCACTTCAGCCCCAATATCAAGGATTCTGAATGAACCCTGTGCTGAGCTGACTTGATCTCTGCCAGTGGACAAGAACTCCTGTGTTTTAATTAGTGTTGGCTCAGTAGGAGGACCACCCTCATAGCCATATGTTTATGGGCAATTGCAGCTGCCTGACGTCTGGCCACCGTAATCATATCACCAGATCTATGTCTTATTTTGAAATATGTACATTCATGGCATCCCACTGTGTTGACATAATTTACCACCTGCTTTGAGACACAATCATGGGAGGACTTGTCATCCCTCTTTCTGTCTAATAGGAATGACCCATGGTGACATAGGGCCTGAATGATCATATTATTCTCAGTGTCAGTGTATGGCAGTTTACAGGGTGCAGATGTGTTGGGTGCCATAGCCCTGTATGAGAGAAAACATAATAGGAAAGAAAAATGCATACGTTAAAAAAGACTGTTAAAATGAAAACACTATATATGAATGCATCAATCCATCATACACAAAAGTCATGGTCAGCTGCCTGTCCAGTGTCAGGATTCATTAAATCATGCATGCACTCAGGTCTCTCAACAACAATTTCCATTATGATTCTTTCATTGTTTATGTTGATGTGAATGACCTGAGATGTACCTCAATGGACTATATGAAGAGAGACATGGTTTAGCTCTCTGAGTATGTGCCCAGGCAGGTATGTCCCTAGCCTTGAGCAGCATATTACCCTCACCTAGAATGGTGCCACATATATAAACAAAAAATGAATGATTTCAATAATTGGATCAGTTTTTGGTGTCATTCACAGGGGATCCAGTTCCTATCAGCCTGGGGAGCCATGGTTAACAAACCTCGTTGCTTTGCCAGAGACAGTTTGCACCTAGCACCTCTAGGCTTTTGGCTGCTGGCAAAGGCTCTTGCCTCCCTCATAATGCCTTTTTTTGGCAAGGTCTCAAAAACAACATTATTGATGTGAAATTAACCAATCAGAACAAAATAAGGGTCATGCTGCTTAATGCTAGGAGCTTAAACCAGAAAATGTACTCCCTGGAAGCACTTCTGTCACTAGAAGCTGTAGATGTCTGTGCTGTCACAGAAACATGGTTCAAGGCCTCATAGATTACAGTGGTTATTCAAGACTACAATTCCTTCCACACCTTTAGACTGCAAAATGAATGCATGAAAACTAATGGAGGCGGTGTTTCAATCTATATTAGAGATAAATTCACCTGCTGTCTAGTTAGACTGGACAACTCCATGGAGTTACAACAGGCCCAGATTATAGTGGGTAAGACCCCCCATTCAAGTCATAGCCAGTTAGAGAGCTCCCTCCATGGGTCATGATGCACATGAAGCCTACTTGCCCAAACTGGAGACAATCCAAATTCTACCCAACATACTGGTTATGGGGGATTTCAATTATTCAACCATCAACTGGAAAACTTACGCTAGCCCTAACTTGCTAGTGCAAATGTTCCTTGACCTTATTAATTCAAATGCCCTGGGACAAATTGTCCATAACCTGACAAGGGGAACAAACATTTTGGATCTGGTCCTCACCAACATGTCAAACAGATGAACTGCCACAACTGCTGGACCCACATTAGTTAAAACTGACCACAAATCAATCCCCTTTGAGCTGGTACTAACATCAAAACTCACAAAGAGTGAAATCAGACCAAAAAACTTAACCAAAACAAGCTATATCCTCCTAGGTGAAGGTATAAATGCATTCCAAGCTCCACCCGAAGCTAGAAGTGGTAACTACGCTGAAGCTTACACTAAAGCCCTGTACAATCACATGCATAAGTGTATAAACACAGCAATACCAGAAAGAATCAAAGCCAGAGCCCCAAGTAAAAGAAATAGCTACCATGGTGGACATTCGGCATCAACAAACTTTACAATAAATGCAAAAAGTTGCTGTCCAAGAAAACAAAGGCAAGGCTCCAACAATGGAAAAACACCCTTGTCACCCTTAACAGGCAAGTAAGACAACTTGTCAAATCCTCCAAGGGCTCCTTTGAGAGAAACTTAACAAGTACCGCCAAAGATAACCATAAGGCCTTTTACAGTTACATATGTAACCTAAATGGTAGGACTCAAGCATGTGCAGAACTAGTGGCCAATTGTATCATACACACTGACCCCGCAGAGATACCAAACCTGCTAGTGGATAGGTTTGGCAAAAATCTCACTCCCTTTTCCCCTCCTAACTTACAACAAACCTTCCCTCAAACTCCCCCCCACTTTACATATCTGAAGAGCAGGTCCTTAAAGCCTTGTCCAAATCAAAAAAACACAGCTTCTGCGGGACCAGACAACATCCCAGGCTGTCTTATAAACAGGCTAAAACATGAATTAGCATCACCAGTAAGTGTCCTTTTCAATCATAGTCTAACAACATGTTTTGTTCCTGTAGAATGGACAGTAGCAACAGTTATTCCCCTCCACAAAGGTGACATAGCAACAAATTTACAGACCCATAAGATTGACCATCCTCATTTGTAAGGCCATGAAAAATATCATTATGGACCTCATAAATAAAAATATAGGTGACCTTCAAAACATAGAGCCTACTTAAATTGGCTTTGTGAAGGGCAGATCTTTCTTGTTAAATCTGGTGGATTTCTTTGAAAAATATGATGAAGGCCATTGACAAGGACAAATCTGTGCATGTAGCATAACTCGACCTACCAAAGGGTTTCAACATAATCCCACATTCAGACATTACCAATAAACTTAGCAAGCTGAATGCAAACCCCTTCATTATAAGATGGGTTATCAACTGGCTCACAAACCAGACACACACTATCAAAGAGGGTGACTCCACATCAAGTAGCAGACCTGTTACCTGCAGTGTGCCATGGGGGCCAGTGCTGGGCCCCCTATCATTTTGTATATACTTCTCAGAAATTCATATCAAAGCTAAGGGGTTGTGGCTGACCAAGTCTGCAGATGACTGCAAACTAGGTGCAATCAATGAATTCCCAAATGACTCCTGGAGGGTCTCATGCAGACCAATGACTGGTGTATTATTCACGGTCTCAAGCTGAATGCAAAGAAATTCATTATCATTCCCTTCAGCACAAACAATGTCCCCTCACACTATCAAATCAACAACAATACCCTAGGTACCCATGAAGTGGTAAGGAACCTGTGATCACAAGATGACTGTGACCTTAACTTTGACCACCATGTGTCTACTGTAGTAAGGAAAGCTTTCTACACAGCAAACTTGATTAGTAAAGGCATGATCTCTAGAGCAAAAGATGTTATAACCACCTCATAGTCAGCACTTACCTGGACCATAATTGAGTATAATGCCCCATTTGCCATGCACGATACTGAGCACCTACAGCAATTAGAGAGACCTCAGAGGTTTCTAACAAAGAAGATCAAGGGGCTCCAGCATGTGCCTTACACAGACTGACTAAAGTCCCCTGCCACTATACTCCTAATTGAATAGACTTCTTAGGGGAGACACATGTCTGGCCTAGACAGCAATCCAAGACTCAAATCTAATGAATGTGCTGCATATCAGTAAATCAAACTGGATTAGGGCTGCCTATTCCAGAGACCTAAATATGGCCTGCAACTTAAATAGGGAGATGCTGGCAGGAGATATTTATCTCCCAGTGAATGCTGCATCTTTGGAACAGGCTACCAATTCATGTGAAACAGAGCACCTCTATGACGCTGTTCAAGAGGAACCTGGATGACTGGATGGGGCACCATAAATTCTTACTGGGGATAGAGCCCACAACCCTCCTGGACATGGGCAGTCATCACTAAATGCAATATTTGGTATTGACTAGCATTTCTATGCTATTACATTGGGATGAAACGGCTAGGATTAAAATGACCTCTGTGTTGATAACATAGTAATCTCCTATGATTCTATGATTTTATGATCCTGTGAAATACAGTACATGAAAAAGGAAGGCTTCATATGAGTAGACACAAATTAATACAGTTCCCCCAAGGCAAAACAAAGAAAGAACCTGATAATAAATTCATAGCAGAACAAATATTTATGTCACTTTGTAGTACATTACAGCATTTACAAAAATAATGTACCCCTGTAAAAGAAAAATGGTTATTTTTTTTTGGTGTGATATCTACTTCTGTGCAGAGCAGCCAGGTAGACATCAGAGCCTTAACAAAATTGTCACTGCAAATAACACAAGAACCCATGATTTTGATAATAATTACAACAGTCTTTTGAACAAAGTGATCAGCTTTCAAGATTCAAATTTTCATTAAACTGTCATCATTATGTAGAAAAATACTGCATGGTCAATAAATAACTATTGTGTACATGCCCATGCCAACAGCTACACAATTGCCTTTATATAGTGCAGATTCAGACCTCTCAGCACTAGGACTATGCAAATTAGGTGTGAAGTCATTTGCAGTCATGAATTCCACAATCTGCACTAAGTGCACTGAATGTAAAAATGGTGTAAGGACCTACATGATTACATGCACACACCCTACCACTGCAAGGATGAATACTGAAAAGGGTTAGCTGTGCTTGCAAGTGTGAACTGATTAGACTGACTACAGTATCAAATAGCTTTTCACAGTCAATAAAACAACAACAAAAGGCCAGTACTGAATAAATCCAACCAATGTAAATTTTACACTCTGTTTATTGAAACTGTACTGTTTCAATAAACAGAGTGTAAAATTTACATCGGTTGGATTTATTCAGTACTGGCCCTTTGTTGTTGTTTTATCGCAAGTTTACATCTTCTTTGGAAACTGTCAGCTTTTCACAGTCAGTCCTCTGTGATGTACAATTACTGAGGGTATGTCAGGGAGAAAAGACTTTCAAGACATTTTGTAACTATCATTGACTGCCTTAGAAGACAAACATTCCTAACATTTATAACAATTGTTGATAACAGTTTCTGTCTCTGAGTACAATTGTGTCTCCAGTTTCCTCCCACATCCCAAAGACATGCTGTAGATGGATTGGACACTCTAAATTGGCCCTAGACATGAGTGTGTGCATGTGTGTGCCTTCTGTGGAAGGTTGGATGCTAGGATGGCAACTCAACACCATAAAACTCTACTGCCAATCATGAGCGGAATGGTGATCCACTATGGTGACCCCTGACTGGGAAAAGCCGAAAGAAGTACAATTTTGTCTCCAATTCTAAAAAAATAGACTAATCAAGGAAACATATATCAGCTGCAAGGCAAATCACATAGCAGTCTTATCAGAGAAACATAAATATGGGAATGACATTCACAAAATAAAGATAAGAAAAGAGGTGCATTGTTCAATTTTTTATTTTATATTGTGTGAAGAAAGATTTATCTTCCTTGTTGTCTGTATCACACATCTCATTGCAAATTACACAGAACAAAAGTCAGAAATCATGTCAGTTGCACCTAGTAATGTGAATTGATACTATGTCACATCTTATGTCTATGTAACTTTCTTTTTAATCTTCACAGTCTGTCTATGTATGTGGAACATACTGATAAGAATCTCAAGTGTGTCTTGTGAATGCCCTGGTGCCCTGGGGTTTTAATCCAGAAATGATTGTTTTTGTGTAAACATAATGATGTTTAAAGAGCACATGTTCGCATTGAAACACAAAAATTTGGGGAACATCAAAACAGTACATTTTAACTACTTGTGAATTTCAGTAGCCTTTTCTTCTTTCTTCTTCACGGTTTGCATGCTGTTTGGCAATGCATACTTTGGACTGGCAGTGGTCCCTGACAGTGAACTGCTGTTCACTGCCTAAGAAAAAAATATTTTTTTTTTTTAATTGGTCTGCCTTCTGTAGCACAGCCAAGCCTGGCAGCAGTATGCAGACATCAGCACTCTGGATAGTACTTAGTGATTAAATTCCACTTCTCAGTTAACTATCCCTATGGCACAAGGTATAAGCAAAGTAACTTTAAAGAAATAAGACAGGTGATGCAGGGTTTGAATACAGTTAACTGCTAATTTTACAGAAGGGGTCTAAGTAGATACCTACCCTTGTTTTGTTAAATCACTGCATTGTTGTATAAAACTCATCTGTTCTCAGTATTGCTAACAGCATGTGAGCTGTTGTCTGTCCAGTTTCAAATTATTTGGCATTAACTACAATTCTGATAATGGGTCCCAGAAATGACATTTCTGATGTTGCAAGGAGATGTGATAAAGAGGAATTTGTCACTGTAATGTACTTCTTGCTCTGGTCATTGCTAGGTATACCCATTGATTGAATTTATTTTCCTTCCAGTTTTTTTGTGTCATTTTGTTTCTAGTGCATTTTGCATTTGCACTCTACTTGGCAGTATGCAAATACAGTTCAATCCCTAAGGAAAAAAAGTGAAACATTTAATTTGGATCACCTCCTGTGGCATAAACAAGTCTGGTGCATGTTCACCGCAGTCAGCATTCTGAACAGTACTCATTTGATAAATTCCATATGTCAAGTAACTTTCCCTTTGGCATACGTCGTAAGTCCAGTAATATAAAAGATCAAAGAGAACTAATGCAGAGTTTGAATCCAGGTGACAGATATTTTTACAGAAGGGGTCAAAATGCCATTTGACACAGTAAATCCTCATAAGTATCATAATTATGTTTGTTTTTTTTTTTTTGCAAGAAATGAATCATTACTGCTTGCAATAGAAGCCCAATGGAATGTGTGTAAATTATGTTAAACATGACAATGATGATATGTAATGTAGAATGCCTGTACATGGGTATGATGTACACAATATATTTGCTGTAATTATTCAGTACTCGCATATCAGCAAGCCAATGCTGTGCTTCCAATTATAGAATGCAATTGGCAATGCTGTGAGTCTTTGTGCACATAATATCTGAACTGGGTGCCAATTCAGACCCATATTTCAGGCTTGACTGCTGTAGACATGACTGGCAATCATAGAAATGGTGTTCGCATTTATAGCACAAAGGTGGATTTTGAGGAGTTCAGGATTTTTGTGGCACTCATCATGAAGCACTACAGCTGGATGCTACTGAAAAGGGAATATACAAGCCTCAGTATAAGACTGAGGCTTAGAATAGCTCGGCCAAGGCCGTCTTCAGTGTAACTGATATCCCACTCACTAGAAACAATGTTATCACCACTACAGTGACACGAAGAGGTGCAAATGGGATCGCCACAGCTGATAGGATTATGAATTTAGTACTGAAAACACCTCTCAGTTGTGCAAGTATACTGACCCATTACCTTTCTATAAAATGATAATAATTAGCAAACCAGTCAAAGCAGTTATTCATTATGCTTTTATATATATATTTTTTTCTTTTTCTACTATACAGCTACAACAGAGGCTTGCAGAAATAAGGAGCTACATCAGAAAAGACTAACTCCCCTTTAATAGGCATGGGGTAAGTATGCATCTTTTCTGTTTGCAAGGCACAGAATTATTCTCATTCCATCACTGCATATCATCTTGAGCAGGTATACCTTTAACTTTAAAATCAAGCCAACATGCCTGCTCCAATAACTCTTGGATATTGCATTAGACAATGAGGACATCAAGTTAATTATATGAATTCAGTACCCAGAAACACACATTAGATTTTTTTAGGATATTATTAAAGGATATTACCTGCACTATTGAGTGGCATTAATGGTTAAATTTTGGCAAATGCAAGTATTACCTTTGAAAGTAGATATCTGATATGGCACAGTGAAATACCTGATTATATTAGTTGTATCATACCATTGTGATTAGTTGATTTTATGCAAGCTGTAAAAGCTATTGTTTTCTGTTTTTTCTGATGGTTGTTTTGTGATGCTTATCATCCCTGCTTCATCTCACTTTTTTTTATATGTAGGCACATCTGTCACACATTAATGCCTTCTCATCATATCTAGATATGTCCAAGGTGTACTTAAGTAATTCTCATATTGGTTTATGTATTGAAATAATTAGATAGCTTGACATGCCATTGATCTAATTCTCTTTGTTTTAGTCTTCCCCACCCCATCACTCTATTTTCCTCACACACACACACACACACACACACACACACACACACACACACACACACACACATACACATATATATGTTTGTCTGTGTGTGTACTGATATATATATATATATATATATATATATATACACACACACACACACACACACACACACACACACACACACACACACACACACACACACAGAGAAAGAGATACAGTGGATATAAAACATGTAGACACCCCTGTTAAAATGCCAGGTTTTTGTGATATAAAATAATGAGACCACAATAAATAATTTCAAAACTTTTCCTACCTTTAATGTGACCTGTGACCTGTGACCTGTAACCTGCACAATTCAACTGAAAAACACACAAATCAGTTAGGGGAAAAAATATAAAAAATAAAAAACGTACAGTAAGCTGGTTGCATAAGCGTGCACACCAATAAACTAATACTTTGTTGAAGCACCTTTAATTACAGCATTTTATACTTGCTTTTATACTTGTTATTCTTTACAGTTCATAGACTCTGTTTATTTTATTCATTTTTATTTTTAAGTTCTAAAGACAAGCGAGACAAGTAAGATGTGATTTTTTTTTGTATGCTGAAGCAGCTTTTTCTATTTTACATCTCTTCCTCATTTCTATAGTTACACTATCAATAGAGCAATTGACAGTCTACCTGTCAGAACAGTGTACTTGCAGGGTGGTGAGACATGCATAGGTCAAAGTGTAAGAGATTGCAAAACACATATCTGGGAAATGTAAGATATATGCAGATGGAGGATGGAAAAATAACAACTTTAGGAATTGAACCCAGCACTTACACATTTCATATTACTGCACTAGCAAGATAAGCCATTATATAGCACCCCAGAGTGCAAAAACCCATACCTGGGAAATGCAGGGCATGTGCTAGTCTATGAACACACCAGTTATGACAATAGTTACAATGCAATGGTATCTGGCATCAGTAGACAGTTATATTGACCCAGTACTAATCACTGTATAAATCAACAGATAAATAAAATGATTGGAATAATAGCATTAACTGTTTATTTATGTGAAATTGGAGTGTGCATCGAAGCTTTGCATATTTGAATAACTGATAGAATGTCTGTCACTTTTGCCATTGGATGCTTGTTGCCATATCTTTGTCAGTGATACTGAACATTAACATTGTTCTTCAGTACATGTCATGCACATAATGATGATTAGCACAAGCCATATGGTCAGTCTTTGTGTGAGTTTTTGTGTCTGTGTACTTTTTAGTCTATAGCATACTTTGGAAATGGGACCACAGGACAAAATTCCATGAAAAGGTAATGAAAGCAGAGTGTTAGACAAGATTGAACACATGATACTTCAAAACAATACACGCGCACATGAAAGTGTGTGCCTGTGTCACTGATATGCTATAGAATGGTGAATCAGTAGGCCATGCCATGGAAGCAGCGATAGAATAGATGAGTGAAACAAACATTTCAAGGGAACAGACCCACATGATAGCAGGACAACTAAAGTGTAAACCCCATTTTTCAAACCATTGCCCCTGTTTCAAAGATACATTTTCTCAGGTATTAGCAATACATGCCACAGAATCAGTCACGTAAAACATGATTTGAAAATACATTTCAGGATAAAAGAGTACATGAGCACAAGACAAGAAAAAGACGCCTACCTGAGTAAAACCACAGCATTTTGACTGAAACTTCTATGGGAGGAATTTTACAAGCAACACCTCTTGGAATGAAACTCCTGACTATCACACCTATTATATGCTCCACACCAGTGTAGTGTCATATGAAACCACAGAATTTATAATGCAGAGGTTTCACACATCATAGTTTAAGTCAAGGTTCAAAATGGACATCACAGTGGTGAGGACAGCTGTGATATGAGGATGGTGTTTTCCATCACTAACTGCTTTAGGAGTATGTGTGAATTTTGCTTATGTTGTATGTAGTCATGACTTTGATTAATAAAAATCTCGATACCAGTAGTCATTACTTTGATTAATAAAATTATCCATACCATTCCATTAGCTACATTACTCAATGATGAAATCACAAAAACAGGAACCATGAGACACACATAACAGGAATATGTAGAACATTTGCAGCTGTGAAAAGGCATTCACTGGACTGAAATATAGAGTTATACAATCCTGATAACATTTTAAAAAGTAACACCATCACAGGATTCATACCCTGCACTTATTGCACAGAATGGACTCTTGCCATCATTAACATGTTGAGCCACAAAACTACTTACTAAGAATAGAAACAATCAAGCTTATAGTTACTTTTTACTTGTTCAATAGTAAGTTCTTCACAAACACTCTTTTGGCCATGTGTATGTTGCTTTTTGTTTGTTTGTTTGTTTGTTTGTTGAATAGTTTGAAGTTTGATAATGGAAGGACAGTGCACAAATGACAATGGTAATCTGGGTGAGTGTAGTAATTCAGTTTTGATGCAATACCTAGAAAAATGTGTCAGCCAATAATATATATTCTATAGCCATTTAATGTTTTCTAAATGCTGTATCCTATGCATGGGTCTCCTCAAATTATCTATGGTATGATCCCAGTTATTATAATTAGGGATATTATATAATTATCTGCTGTAGGATGGGTAAGGCCAATCTATATCCAAATGGGATAGGTTAATTCTAGCACAAAAGGGGAAACTGGTTAGGCTTAACATGGCCAACAAGACAGCTAGCCTGGTGCTTACCTTTCAGCCTATGAACCCATATGTGGTAGCATGGCAGACCTCCATCCCAGTGCTGGGAACATATGCTCAACAGCTAATCAAACTTGTTTGGCTGGACTGTTTGCATGGCTACCTCACATAATAGCAGATGAAAATGTCAATATGTCTATCAAGCTCCAGTC
This sequence comes from Protopterus annectens, assembly GCF_019279795.1. Lineage (NCBI taxonomy): Eukaryota > Metazoa > Chordata > Ceratodontiformes > Protopteridae > Protopterus > Protopterus annectens. The sequence continues at coordinate 714,402,346 of NC_056733.1, read as the reverse complement.
ATATATCACAACAATATATATATATATATATATATATATATATATATATATATATATATATATATACTTAAAAGCATGTCTAAAACTTGCATGTGTGACACAGCATTTCAAAGAGTGAGTTTTAGGAGAATGGCTCTTTAAAACATCATTGACTATAAATGACTGCTAATGAGGTACATTTGGAAGGTATGAGCTTGACAAATGTACTCAGAGCTCAATGCAGGTGCTTAGGCATGTGCAGATCATTGTTTAGACCCCAATGCAAGCTTCACCTAATTAGGTCATCACACAGACTGAGTGATTCAGAAAGGATAACAAGTTGGGGGTTAATTAGCATGCTCAACATGGCCAGGGAGGGTAATCAATATAATATAAGTGTAACACAGATTAGGGATCTTCCATCTTGCTACAGAAGGCAAATTCCTTATGGGCTGTAAGGGACTGGAAAAACTTGTTCTTGCACTACACAAGTCTAAAAATATTTCAAGGTATGTGTTAATTCCTGCAACTGCTTCTTTCTACAATGTTACCATCTGTATCATGTATGCTGTATACCTCTAGGGCATAGCCAAAAGCTAAACTATTATGATATATATATCTTCCTGGGTAACAAGTGCCGGCCATTGTCTACAGTCTGTTAACCTGACAGCACACTTGTAAAAGAGCTGTTTGTTAAGAGAAATAGTTTAACTAGGCAGTATAATGCTGCTTAACTTCATAAGTATATATTTAGAGTTTATGAATGCGATTCTTCCTTCTGTGTGTTCTGTTTTAATATTCTTGCTATGCTTATGAGGTTCTGTGCCTGATAACTTGGTTTTCATGCACCTACTATCGATTTGTTGGGATCATACTTGCTGTCAGTTTATTGGGGATGCAGGGTTTAGGAGGCATGCAAATGGAATTAGTGTTGCTCAATTTTTTTTTTTTTACGGATACAGCTTATACAGCTTGTTATTATCAGGTCATAGTAAACCATGAGATGTGGGCATATTACTCTAATTTTCATAATTACTACTATTGAGTACTACCAGTGTAGGACCATGGCTATTAACACCATTGCACTTCCTGGGGGTACAGGGTTTAGGAGATATGCAAATGGAATTAGAATAGCGCTCATTGTGTTTTTTTTTTTTTTAAGGATACAACTATATTGTTATCAGGCCATAATAAAGCAGTTATGTGTGGGCATATTACTATAATTTTCAGAACTGTTTCTATTGAATATTACAACTGTAGGACCATGGCTGTTAAGGTCATTGCATTCCTTACTAACATGGCAATGCCTAAGAAGCAGATTGCTAAGACCACATCTGCCATCAAGCCTCAGTTATCTGATTCTGAGAATAAGTGATACTATGAGCACTCCTCCTAGATAGATGGATGATCAGCTTGCAGACCATTGACAAGCCTTTCCATGACTGTACCTGGCAGCAGGTGGTCAATGCATCCAATGTTGTTGGTGACCAGGGCCAAAACTACTCTAGGGTGTGACACAGAGCCAGTGACATAATCCATAATGCTACCATTAATGAGGAGGCTGTGGCATGGGAGTGGATGGCCACAGATTGTGGGCTGTCTATTGTAGCACCACTTGTAGTGACGGAAGAGTTCCTAGCCTCACAAAAGACAGTACCACTTCCACTGAGTTCTACAATGTGGTGCTGGATGTTGGACACAGATGAATAAACCCCCAGAATTTCATCAGGCGATTCTCTCTAAATATACCATAAGTCTGCTTTTCTCTTGCTTCATATTGCAGTTTCTGATTGTATTATACTAACTTAACCTTTAATTTCTCTATAAACTGGCAAAACATTTCCTAAATATTACATCATTGTCATATTCATCGTATTTTGCTGCTTGTGTATCTCTGCTACCTTTAAACTACAACAAAAGGGAAAAAAAAAATCTTGCTTTTTTCCCACTTTCTGAAAGTTAAGAAAGTTCAGTTACAGATTTGCTGTTCTGAACTGTTTGGAAGTTTCTAGAAGGCTAGTGCTTGCTTGGGCTAAAAGGAAGTCTCTGTGTTCACCAGTGGGAGTGGTTAACACTGAACAGCCTGCCTGTCCCTGGAGGAGTGGTTACTACCTAGAAGCTGTAGTTTTATTGGCCATTTTGGGTCAATTCTAAACTCCTTCATCTGTCTCTCTTAAAACCTGGCTGCCGCGTGGTTTTGGCGTCTTTTCAGGCTTGCTAGTTGTTGCTGAAGCACCTACCCAATGGGGAGAAAATGCTGAGAGAAGAAAAGGAGCCACTTTTGTGATTTTAAGTATTTTCTTCTGATTTTTTGCTACGTTTTACTTCTTTGCCGCCTATTTTTTGGCATTTTTCGGCTTGCTCAAGTTTATATCTGTAACAGTAACAGTACTTGGAACACATCTAGAGCCTGTTTACTGCATTTCCTGTGTTGCACTTAATTTAAAATTGTTTTTTTCTCTAAAAACTGCATTTTACCTGATTTTGGCCTAGCACTCAAGTGTGGGGTCATTTATTGCACTGTTGTGATTATTTTGCTGCTTGTGTATCTCTGCTACCTTTAAACTACAACAAAAAGAAAAAAAAAAACAAAAAAATCTTGCTTTTTTTCCCACTTTCTGAAAGTTAAGAAAGTTCAGTTACATATTTGCTGTTCTGAACTGTTTGGAAGTTTCTAAAAGGCCAGTGCTTGCTTGGGCTAAAGGGAAGTCTCTGTGTTCACCAGTGGGAGTGGTTAACACTGAACAGCCTGCTTGTCCCTGGAGGAGTGGTTACTACCTAGAAGCTGTAGTTTTATTGGCCATTTTGGGTCAATTCTAAACTCCTTGATCTCTCTCTCTTAAAACCCTACAACTCTCTTTTTGCGCAGTTTTGCACACTGACGCCGCCCAAACAGGTTTAAACTATTCCAGGCTCCACAAAGTCTGCTCTTCACTTTTTCCCTTAGAACTGTTCAAACTCTCAAAGTAATCACTCTATTCTCTTTCTAAAGCCCTGCACTTGCTCAGCTCTTATAAGGAAACACTAACTAACTAAAGCACTACACCCTCCTTGACTTCTCATAAATATTAGGCTCCCGATTGGTCCTTCCTGATCAAGTGAAAAATCAGTTCCCTTCCCTAATCTGATCAGTAAAAAAACAGTGCTGTATACTAATCTGGTATGTCCCAGGGTCAGTTTCAAGGTTACTCTCCAGTTCAGCTGGTGAATCTGGGAATTTTTTGGCAATGTTACAATTGCCTTATGTACACAGACAACCCTCTCCTCCTTCCAACAAACTCTAATACATGTGAGAGATGCAGTTACACAGCCAAACTGGAGGCAGAGCTCTCTCAACCCAAGACTGGCACAGTCAGTCAGGAGGAAAAGGTAACCACCCACACCACAAATCCAGTCTCACACAGACCTATTGCATCTGCATACCCTACACACAAACACACAAAAACATACTCGGAGGCTCTAAATAAAAATCTGCCTAAACAGCAAAGACCTCCTAAGCAGATATCCAAGCAACAGCCACCCCTCAACAATACCCACGAATCACATAACTCACAAAATCAGTGTGCCTCACAGTCACAGCCCTTAAGGCCAAACAACACACCAAATACACTTGTTATAGGGGACTCTATTGTCCGGCACACTGACGTCCCGCTCACCAGACTGAACAAGGAGAAGGTCACTGTAAGCTGCCTGTCGGGTGCCAGGATCTGCCACATAATGCAAGCACTCAGGTCACTCCAAAGCAAGTACAAGTATGACTCTGTCATTGTCCATGCTGGTGTGAATGACCTGAGATGTACCTCCCTGGACTACATGAAAAGAGAAATAGAGGAGCTCTCTAACCATGTAGCCCAGGCTGGTATGACCCTGACCTTGAGTAGCATCTTGCCCTCACCAAGAATGATGCCACAGTATAAAGACAAAATGATCAATTTCAACAATTGGCTAAAGTATTGGTGTCATTCAAAGGGGATCCAGTGTCTGTCAGCCTGGGATGACATGCTCGACAAGCCACGTTGCTTTGCTAAGGACGGCTTGCACCTGTCACCCTTAGGCTTTCGTATACTGGCCAAGGCTCTTGCCACCCCTATAGTGCCTTTTTTAGGCAAGGCTCAAAGGACAAACCCACCTCCATAGACAACCCAAGGATAAAAAAACTAAAGGTAATGCTACACAATGCCAGAAGTCTAAACCTCAAGATGCACGCACTCGAGGCTCTCCTCAGTATGGAGAAAATCGATGTCTGTGCAGTAACAGAAACCTGGTTCAAGGGTCCTTAGAGCACCCCAGCACTACCAGGTTATAACTCATACCATGCGTTTCAGCCCCAAAACTCAGACCGAAGCACAAAAGGAGGGGGAGTATCTATATTCATCAAAGATACCTACACCTCCAGGTTAGAAGCATCGGAAACCATCCATATGCAACTAACAGCAGGCAAAACTGCCTTTCAGTTTGTAGCCTGCTACAGAACAGCCTCCCTATTACAGGAACCCCACTTGGCATTCCTGAGAACACTGGAGAACATGAAGGTCTCTCCAAACACTATGTTATTGGGTGACTTCAACTACCCGAACATTGACTGGGAAAACTACTCAAGCCCAAACACCCTCACCCAACGGTTCCTTGAATTTATAAACTCTAACACAATGGAACAACTGGTCACCACTCCCACAAGGGGAACAACATATTTGACCTGGTCATCACCAATATGGGGACTCTATGTTCCACACCAGAGGTAAACCCCTCATTGGTAAGATCAGACCATAAACAAATTTCTCTGGGCATCCATATCCCATCTCCACCCCCAGCCAAGGAAATCACTGTAAAGAATTTCTCAAAAGCCAATTTTGCACTTCTCAAGACTGAGGTGGAATCCTTCAAAGCCCCTGGGCTAGAGGATAATACAGCCCAATCCACAGAATACTTTACAAATGCATTCTATGAGCACCTGCAGGAATGCATGGATCATGCTATCCCAAATAAAACCAAGACTCACTCCTCCAAAAACAGGAGACCGGTCTGGTGGACCCCGGCCATAAATAAGCTATACAACAGAAGGAGGAAGCTACTACATGACAGAGCAAAATCCCAAAAAGGGAAGGCATCTCTGATCAGTATTAGCAAGAAACTTCGTTCTCTCATAAAATCATCAAAGGCCAGTTTCAAAAGAAAAATTGCCCTAGACACTAAAGATAATCACAAGGCCTTCTTTAGTTATGTCAGGAACATGGGCGGAAACTCCCAGATATGCTCTGAATTGTTGCATAATGGCACAAAATATACCGAACCTACAGACATAGCCAACATCCTGGCAGACAGATTCAGCGGAAACTTCTCCCCCCTTCCCCCCCAAAGGAGCAAATGCCTATCCCAACTGAATGTAACCTCCCTGACATCACAGATGCACAGGTGAAAGCTGCCCTCTCCAAAGCAAAAAACACAGCATCTATGGGACCGGACGGTGTCCCAGGCTGTCTTACACGAGCTCCAAGAAGAACTGATCCCTCACATTAAGTCACTGTTCAAACTTAGCCTTACTACAGGATATGTGCCCAAAGAATGGCGTACAGCTACAGTGGTCCCACTCCACAAAGGTGGTGCCACAACGGACCCCAGAAACTATCGCCCCATAAGCCTGACTAGTTTGGTCTGTAAAGCTATGGAGCGTATTATCATGGAACTCATAAACAAAGACATTGGGAGCCTCCAGACACTGGACCCTACACAATTCGGCTTTGTTAAGGGCAGATCTTGCCTCTTAAACCTAGTTGATTTCTTTGAAACAGTTACCAAAGCCATAGATGAGGGCAAGGTAGTCCACACAGCCTACCTGGACCTCGCAAAAGCCTTCGACACAATACCCCACTCGGGCATCATAAATAAGCTTACCAGCTTAAATATCAACCCCTATATCACAAGATGGGTTGCAAACTGGCTCAGAGATAGAACCCACATGGTCAGAATCGCAGGTGCCATGTCCGAATCCAAACCAGTTACAAGTGGCGCCCCACAGGGCTCAGTTCTGGGACCTCTCTTGTTTGGTATATACTTCTCTGAGGTTCAGGCTAACACGGGGGGATTATGGCTGACAAAGTTCGCAGATGACTGCAAACTGGGCGCCATAATCTAATCTCCAGCTGACACAAGCATCCTCCAAAAGGGTCTCACAGAGGCGGATGCTTGGTGCCAGAGCCATGGCCTCAAGCTAAATACCAAAAAGTGCATAGTCATCCCCTTTGGGAAAAACAAGGTGCCCACAAATTACCACATAGGTGGTAATCCATTAAGTATGGAAGAAGTAATTAGAGATTTGGGGACCAACGTAGATAGTAATCTCTCCTTTGATAATCACATTGCCAAAGTGGTTAGAAACACCTTCTATATAGCCCACCTTATCATGAAAGGGTTCACATCTAGATCAAGAGAGGTCATTGTGCCCCTTTACTAATCACTCATCAGGCCCATAATTGAATACAATGCCCCTTTTGGGATGTACCTTACCCGACACCTGCAGCAACTGGAGAGACCCCAAAAGTACCTCACCAAGAGGATCATGGGCTACAAGCAGATGTCCTATGCAGCTCGACTAAAGAAACTCCAGCTCTACTCAGTTGCTTACCACCTACTCAGAGGTGATCTATGCCTCATGTACAAAGCCATGTCAAACCCAGAATTAATGGACATGCTCCACCTCAAAAAATCCAAGTGCCTTAGAGCTACACGCTCCAGGGACCTAAACCTCAGCACAAAAATAAATAGGACATGCTGGAGGGACAGATTCATTTCCCAGAGGCTCCCCTCACTCTGGAATAGAATCCCAATTCATGTTAGACATAGCCCCTCGCTGAACCTCTTCAAGCAAAATCTGGACGCGTGGATGGGAAATCGCAAATTCACCCCTGGGATCTCTTCTGTGTCCCTGCTAGACAGAGGCACAGTAAACTAATCTTAAAAGGGTACGTTCTGTGACCTACTTTACAGAGGCACAGTAGGCTAATCTATTAGGGAGGCGGAAGCCAAATACACTCTGGCTAGGCTTATAAATGCCCTAGGGCAGATAGCCTAGTATCTACCTGTGAACCTATGAACCTATATAAATTGTATCTTTTCTTAACCAAAGTTTTCATATTTGGTCTAAGTAATGTGTATAGCTCATCATGTAAATGTGTACTGCTATAATATCATAATGTAGTTAGGTAGGGGTTTGAATCCTGCACTTGCCAACTGTGTGTGTGGGAAGGAGCAACCTTTTAGCTGTCTGGATGGCCGAGCAGTCTAAGGTGCCAGACTCAAGGAGTAAAAGTTCCTTCCGTGAACATGGGTATTCTGGTCTCCGAATGGAGGCGTGGATTCAAATCCCACTTCTGACAGTACTTTATTGCTATGATGGTTTAGTGGGTAGCTACTGTGACTATAGTGTGCAGGGTCATGGGTTTGAGCCTTGCAGAGGCAGCTTATTTGGAGTTGGGAGGGTGGCCTAATGGTTAACATGTTTGCCGTACAAACACAAGGTACAGGGTTTGAATCTCACAGGGGATAATTGGCTAGGCTTAAAATGGCTGGGAAAGGCAGTTAGCCTAGTACTAACCTATGAACTTTGTTATGATTATAAACTGTAGTTGTTTTACTTTATTATTTTTAAAGACTGTAAAATTATTGATCTTAAAATATTTTGTAATAATTTGGAGCTTTTCTCTCTATGCCACCACTGAAAATGGGCTCCTACCCAGTTAGACTTTCCTGGCAATCAAATGTCAATAAATAAATAAATGTGCCAGGTATATAGACCTACCTTTATTATTTTCAACATTAGCATTAAAATGCTTATCTCAGCTATCATGTATAGGTACGTCTGGCATCAAGTTTCAGCAAGCACCTACACAAGGTATGGGTATACTTACATCTGGTTATTTGTAATTAATAGTTATAATGTTATCACTTGTATGAGATATAATGAGGCTTGGGTATACTTACAGTGGATATATTTTGTCTTGATATACTCATGAAGGAAGCATTGTCTGGTACCAGCACTGTGGAAGTAGCAACGAAAAACTGAACTAAACCACAGTAAAGCAGAACCCCACTTTTAGCAAGAACAACCAAGAATAAAACAAGTAGGTTCTGCAAACGTAATTAAAACTTTTAATGCACAATACACAAAGCTTTTGGAAAAACAATTGCTTGTTATTCATACTAAAGAAGGAATTGTTTTTCCAAAAGCTTTGTGTATTGTGTATTAAAAGTTGTAATTGAATTTGCAGAACCTGCCAGCACTGTGGAAGTACTACATCTGATCTCAGAGGAGTCTTACCCTCTGATGATGATGGCGGGGATGAACAAGCACATTCCAAGGTTGAAGTAGGTATGCTGGATACAGAGAGTCTGACCCCCCACATCTCCACCCCTAGTCTATCAACAGAGTCTCTCTGACTGTGCATACCCATGACGCAGAACGATCGGAGAGTGAACAGGTTGATGTGACACTTTAGATCAGATATGTCCCAATCTGTTCCTAGCCATCATGGGCAGGAGGTACTACACTGAGGGAGGGGATTGGCAGAGATGCTCACAAGAGGTATGTTTAGTGTCTTCACCTAGAAGTTGGTGTGTCAGTAGCTGACACTCAGTGTATGTGCAGGCCTATTATTGATGCACAGGTGAGTTCAACCGAGGCCTTGACAGAGGTTGTGAGAGTTGCAGTGCATGATGACTTACAGGGCACAACAAAGAAACACCCTTGATGTGGACATAAGTGTGGTGGAGTTGCAATGAGCAAGGCTATCTTTCAAGGCTGGTAAATCCTCATGGGAGGATGATGTTTAATGATGTGGAATGACATGTTTGAACATATCGACTAAATCTAGAATATTTTCTTCATCTTTTTCTAAAGTTAAACTGATTTTACTCCCAAAAGGTTCCAGCGATGTTCCAGGCCGAGGAGATTTCACACCCATTTTGGGACAACTAATGGTAAGATAGGAGCCTTAATCTTAGCCAGGCACTTGGCGTCCATTCTTCCCTGTATTATAAAGGATGACCTAAAAGTTTTAGTGAAGGGTAGATCTGCCAAGGAGAGCTGCTGGCAGTTGAGGCCATTTATCAGGCAAAGTGACATTGAGCAATGAGATCACAGAGGAGTCCTTTTTTATGTGCATTAAGAAAGTATTTGGCATGGTGTGAAGGTCCTTTTTATTTCTTTTTATTTGTAGATGGTGGATTGTGGCCCCATATTTCTGCCGGATCAAACCGCTGTACACCTTGCCCAAAGTTTGCCTCCTTGTCAATGGAAACCCTACCTTGGAGATAAACTTTGAGAGAGATACAAGGCAAGGCTGTCCCGTCTGACCCAGTTTATTCCTAATAGTTATTGAACAATTAGCTATGGATATCAGAATGTTTCTATCCCCATTTCTTTGTTAACTGAAACCATCCAGGGTGTTTGCTGATGATTGTATGCTTGCAACAGATAGGTTTGACTTGGTTCTGCATTGTGTTTGGCAGATTTTTGAACATTTTAAGACCATTTGGGAGTCACAAGGTAACTGGAATAAGACCGGTCATGTTAGAGTTGGTAACAAACAGGGCAGGTTGTGGAAGATTTAATAAATAGGAAGGGCCAGATTTTCAGATTTTAAGTCTACTGTCTAAATGGTTCGTAAAAATCTTTGATGAGCAGAATTAATCTTATTAAAAATATGATCCTCTCCAGAATCCTGCACTTCTTTAACATTTACCACTGCAGGAGGGAAATAGATGGCTACATAAATGCAGCACATGTGTCATAGGTCTGTTTGGAATAATAGCAGTGCTACAATCTACAGGGAACATCTGTACCGTCTGAGAAATACGGGTGGCAGAGAAATGTCAGCTTTTAGGCTGTATCTGTTGGCAGTTAAGGCTTCATTTTATCTTTCATAAGTCATGCAAGGAGTAACCTATAAGGATAGAACTAAAAGGCTGAAAGACAAATGACAGCTCCTAGTCAAAATTAGTAAAGTCAAAGTTTTGAATAACATGAATTTTTAAGAGTATTAGCTAAGAAGAGATATGGAAAAATGAACATATTCAAGTCCAGGGGGAAATTCTGAATTGGAAAGACTGGAAACATAAGGGTATCTTCAAAGTGAATGATCTGCTTTGTTTATCAGATGAGTGAGATAATTTTATTTTTTTTATTTCACATTTGTTAACCAGGTTAGTCCAACTGAGTTTGCAAACAAATCCATTTTCAGTGGAGACCCGAGGGGAAAAGCCCCAGAAAACATAAGTAAAGATAAAGTGACAATATACAAATATTAAATAACAATCACGATGCAAAATAATTGTAAAATCAAAAGGTTATTAACTATTTACATTGCAGTGGTAGTAAGCAACCCATTTTCAGTGGAGACCCAAGGGGAAAGAGCCCCAGCAAACATAAGCAAAGATAAACATACAGTACAAAAAATATTAAAAATAACAATGCAAATATGAAATTAATTATAAAGAAAAAAAACAAAAGAAAAAATTATAAACATTAAGGGTTGCACTGATAATGACTGTTTTTATTTCTTTGGATTAGTTTAGTAAGACTCATCAGTTACCCGATAGTGATTCTGCTCCAATTTTGACAATTCACGTTGACAGTGAAAATGGATATCCTTTCTTGGTATGCTTTTTAGTAGTAGGTTCTTCCTAGTAGCTGCTTGGTTATTATAGCAATAACCCACGCCTGGGTGTGGGTAATGCGGGATTTAACCACCAAACAAAGACAACCGTGATTAAATCCCGCATTACCCACACCCAGAAGTGGGTTATTGCTATTATACAATGACATTATTTAAGAAAAGAAATAATTACTTTTCTTAAATAATGGCATTGTATAATGCCTCTTTGCTGCCCTTCCGCAGCTGTCTGGTATTCCGCGGCAGTTCTGATGTACTGCGCATGCCTACACAGTACATCAGAGCTGTGGGCAAAAGCAACGGAGAACGCAAGATCTCTGTTGCTTGTTCGCTATGTTAAATGGGTTTAACATATGAGACAGCTTTAAAATAAGCAACGGAGATCTCCGTTACTTATTTTAAAGCTGTCTCGCTATGTTAAACCCATTTAATATAGCGAGACAGGTTTAAAGCAACGGAGATCGCAAGATCTCCGTTGCTTTACATTGTCGCTATGTTAAAGGAGTTTAACATAGCGAGACAGCTTTAAAAAGCAACGGAGATCTGCGTTGCTTTTTAAACCTGTATCGCTATGTTAAACTCTTTTAACATAGCGAGATATTTATACTAACGGAAAAAGTCCGGGCGACCGGACCTTTTTCCGTTAGTATATTGAGGGATTTACAACGGGCACGCTGGTTGGGCTGGCCAATCAGCGTGCACGTTTTAGAGGAGGAATTGTATAATGTTTTTTAACACCTTTACTAAATTGTCACCTAAGACATAAGCAAATATACATCAACAGAAAAGAAAGCAAAACCATTTTAACATCTTTCCATTTAATCACAATATACATCACATATATTTTCCTGCTATCATCTGTCCAGTATTACAAAAAATTTTGAATTTCTGTCTTCTCTTAAACCTCACTCCTGATCCTGAATTATCATACATGTATTTTTCCCATGATTTCCATTTTACTTAGGTTCATAGGTAGGTACTAAGCTATCTGCCCGAGGGCATTTATAAGCCTAGCCAGAGTGTGTCGGCTTTCGCCCCCCCATTGATTAATGTCAAGCAGAGCCAATGAAGTGATCCCAGGGGTGTATTTTCTGTTACCCATCCACTCGTCAAGGTTTATCTTGAAGAGTGTTAGTGAGGGGCTCTGCCTGATGTAATTTGGAATTTGTTCCAAAGCATGGGGAGTCTCTGTGACAAGAATCTATCCCTCCAGCATGTTCTGTTTATTGTTGTGGTGAGGTTTAGCTCACTAGAGCGCGTGGCTCGCAATGACTTGGATTTCTTTAGGTGGAGCATGTCCATCAATTCTGAGTTGGACATGGCTTTGTAAGTCAGGCAGAGATCACCTCTGAGTAAGCGATATGCCACTGAGTACAGCCAGAGTTTTTTCAGGCGGGCTGCATAGGACATATGTTTGAGACCAGTAATCCTCTTGGTGAGGTACTTTTGTGGTCTTTCCAGCTGTTGGAAATGTCTTGTGAGGTACATCCCAAATGGGGCATTGTACTCTATGATGGGTCTTATGAGTGATGAGTAGATGGGCACTATAGCCTCTTTATTTCTAGATGCAAACCCTTTTGTAATTAGATGGGCCACACAGAAGGACTTCCTAACTACTTTGGCAATATGATTGTCAAAGCAGAGATTACCATCTACCTGGGTCCCCAGATCTCTTATCTATTCTGTATTAAGGGGGCTGCCACCTATGTGGTAATTTGTGTGTGTTTTGTTTTTCCCAAATGGGATGTTTATGCATTTTTTGGCATTTAGCTTGAGGCCATGACTTTGACACCAGGTGTCCATCTCAGTAAGGCCCTTTTGGAGGATGTCCGTGTCAGACGGAGAGTCAATTATGGCTCCCAGTTTGCAGTCATCGGCGAACTTGGTTAGCCATAATCCCCCTGTGTTTGCCTGTACTTCTGAGAAGTATATGCCGAACAGTAGGGGGTCCCAGGACCGAGCCTTGCAGGACACCACTTGTGACTGGTTTAGAGTAAGACCTGGAGCTCGCAATTCTTACCGTGTGAGTTCTGTCTGTCAGCCAGTTGGCAACCCATCTCATGACGTAGGGGTTTATGTTCAGGCTGGTGAATTTTTCTGTAATACCCGAGTAGGGAATGGTGTTGAAAGCCTTGGCAAGGTCAAGGTAGGCTGTGTGAATGACCTTTCCCTCATCTATGGCCTCGGTGACTGTCTCGAAGTTAACCAGGTTTAGTAGGCATGATCTGCCGTTAACAAAGCCAATTGGGTCAGGTCAAGTATTTGGAGGTTCCCAATGTCTTTGTTAATGAGTTCCATGATGATGTGATCCATAGCCTTGCAGACCAGGCTAGTTAGGCTTATGGGGTGATAGTTACCAGGGTCAGTTATGGCCCCTCCTTTGTGGAGAGGAATAACCATTGTTGTGCACCATTCTATGGGCACCGTAGCCTGTGGGGACGCTGAGGTTGAACAGCGTGTTTAGGTGGGTGGTTAGTTCATTCTGTAGTTCATGCAAGACGCAGCATGGGACACCATCTGGTTCCATTGATGCTGTGTTTTTGGCTTTTGAAAGGGCTGTTTTCACCTGTGCGTCTGTGATTTTTGGGACACTACAATTTTCCGGTATTGTTATGGGCCCTTTTGGAGGTGAGAGGGGGTGAAGTTTGCACTGAATCTATCTGCCAGGATGATGGCAATATCAGTAGGTTCAGTATATTTTATGCTATTTTGCACTAGTTCAGTGCATATCTGTGAGTTGCCAGTTAGATTCTTAACATAGCTAATGAAGGCTTTGTCGTTATCTTTTGAATCCTTGGCTATTTTTCTTTCGAAGTTAGCCTTGGATGATTTCATGAGGGACCTCAGTTTCTTACTGATACTGATCAGGGATGTCTTTTCTTCTTGGGATTTGCTTTTTTTCTAAACTAGTTTCCTCCTATTGTATAGCCTGTTTATTGCAGGGGTCCACCAAACTGGTTTCCTTCTCTTAGAGGAGTGAGTCGGTTTTGCTAGGGATGGGACGATCCATGCATCCTGGATACTCCTTTTGGGCCCATCTCATTTGCTCACACAACTGATTTCAGGCACTCCTACTGTGTACAAAGAGAGCATTTGGGAAGGACAGCCCCTGTAGCTTCTTAATCCTGCTCTGTTCCTTCCCCCCCCAAAAAAAAAAAAAAAAATATATATATATATATATATATATATATATATATATATATATATATATATATAATTCATCTGCTCTTACTGTGACTGTCTTAGTTGCTCTTCTGCATGCTATCTGTTCAGTTGCTCTTACTGTGCACTTATTACTGCTTGTCAGTAGCCTTCTAATTTACTGCCTTCTGCACTTGTGTTTTAGTCATTTGTTAATTTAGTTGCATTTATTTGATCTGTATTTGCCGTAGTGTTGCTACACGCTCAGGTGTGCTGGCCTGCACTACAATTTGAGTTGTATTTACTGCTGTTTTAGCTGCTTTTCTGTAACAAAAAAACAAAAAAAAAATTCTATGCTTGTTTCTTGCCTTTCCTGTAACTAGTCAAGTCCAGATACAGACTTGCTGTATCCAGGACTGTTGGTAATTTTCTGAGCCCCCCCAAGCCTTTCTGTGTTGGAGGGAAGCCTTCTAGTTTATCAGTGGGAGTGGTAAGCACTAGGTAGCCTATCTACCATGGGAAGAGTGGGTTTTGGCCCTGAAATTGTAGTTCATTGGCCGTTTGGGCAGTTTTTCCATCTTTTTCTACTTTCTGGTTAAAAGCCCATTTTTCGTTTGGTCCCCGCCTTTCCTATAACTAGTGTAATCCAGGTACAGATTTGCTGTATCCAGGACTGTTGGTAAGCTTCTGAGCCCCCCAAGCCCTTCTGTGTTAGAGAGAAGCCTTCTAGCTTATCAGTGGGAGTGGTAAGCACTAGGTAACCTATCTACCACAGGAGGAGTGGTGTCTGGCCCAGAAATTATAGTTTATTGGCTGTTTGGGAAGCTTTTCCATCTCTTTTAACCTTCTGATTCAAAAGCCTGTGTTTGCGCTTGTTTCCTGCCTTTCCTGTTACTAGTCTAGTCCAGGTACAGATTTGCTGTATCCAGGACTCTTTGTAAGCTTCTGAGCCCCGCAAGGCTTTCTGTGTTGGAGGGAAGCCTTCTAGCTTATCAGTGGGAGTGGTAAACATCAGGTAGCCTATCTACCACAAGAGGAGTGGTCCCTGGCCCAGAAATTGTAGCTATTGGCTGTTTGAGCAGTTTTTTCCCATCTCTTTCAACTTTCTGGTTTGAAAGCCGCACTTGTGCCTGTTTCCCACTTTTCCTATAACTAGCCTAGTCCGGTTACAGAGTTGCTGTATTCCAGGACTCTTTGTAAGCTTCTGAGCCCCGCAAGGCTTTCTGTGTTGGAGGGAAGCCTTCTAGCTTATCAGTGGGAGTGGTAAGCCTTAGGTAGCCTATCTACCACAAGAGGAGTGGTTCCTGGCCCAGAAATTGTAGCTATTGGCTGTTTGGGCAGCTTTCTTCCATCTCTTTCAACGTTCTGGTTTAAAAGCCGCACTTGCGCTTGTTTCCCACCTTTCCTGTAACTAGCCTAGTCCAGATACAGAGTTGCTGTATCCAGGACTGTTGGTAAGCTTCTGAGCCTCACAAGGCTTTCTGTGTTGGAGGAAAGCCTTCTAGCTTATCAGTGGGAGTGGTAAGCACTAGGTAGCCTGTCTACCACAAGAGGAGTGGTTCTTGGCCCAGAAATTGTAGTTTATTGACCATTTGGACAGTTTGTCCGTGTCTTTCAACTTTCTAGTTTAAAAGACCACATCTGTGCTTGTTTCCCATCTTTCCTGTAACTAACCTACTGGGTAGCACTAGAAAGACTTAAGCTGATACAAGCCTTCTAGCTTAGGAGAGAGACTTTGGAGTGATTAAGTATCAGTTTTCTGTACTTTCTTGCTGTACTTAACTGTTTTCCCCCTAAACACAGATTTTCCAGAGTTTATTGTGATTTAAAAGCTTGTTTTTTTCACATATTGTACTTATTTGACTGCCTGCACTTTAAAAAGTTGTTTTTTGTTTAAATAATTTGTTTAACTGTTGTAGGCTACACACTAAAGTGCAATAGCCTTTTCTGATCGTTTGTAGTCGTTTAAAGCTGTTTTACGTGTATTTTTTACTGTTTTTGCCTTATCTTTTAAAAAAACAAAAAAATTCCTTGTTTCCCGCCTTTCTAAGCTAGTATAGTCCAGTTTTCAGGCTAGTGCTGAATTCAGGGCTGTGATACTAGTTTCTGAGTTGCCCATACCTTACTTGGATAGAAGGAAGTTTCTCTGTTCACCTGTAAGAGAGGGGAGCTTTGAGCAACCTATCTGTCCCTGGAGGAGTGGTTCCAGCCCAGAAGTTAGTAGTTTATTGGCCATTTTGGGCTAATTTCTATCTCTTTAATTTCCCTATTATAAAAAACACATTTGCACAGTTTTGTGCACCGGGCAGTGCCGGTTAGCTACGGTTAAATTATTCCCGGCTCCACTAAGTCTCCTCTTCAATTTTTCCCTTGAAACTAGTCTAACTCTCAACCTAAGCACTCAAAAAGCATCTTACAGCCCAGCACTTGCTCAGACCTAATAGCAAGCACTAATATACCCTGACACTGATTGCCCAGCAGGGCAAGGCTCTTTATTCACCTCTCACCAACCAAGTGACCAAGCTGCTCACCCTACTATTCAGGCATGACCAAAGGGCAACTTCAGGTGCACTCTTCAGTCCAGCTGGTGAATCTAGGTATCCTGAAGCAATGTTACAACTGCCTCATGTACACAGACAACTCTCTCCTCCTACCACAAAACACTAACATATGCGAGAAATGCAATTATACAGCCAAACTGGAAGCTAAGCTGTCTCCACCCAAGACTGGAACAGACAGTCAAAAGGAGAAGGTTAACACTTGCACCACAAATCCAGCTGCACACAGACTTACTAAAACAGCATTGGCAAAAAATACACATAAATATACAAAATTATACTCGGAGGCTCTAAATAAAACCTGCAAAAGCATCAGAGACCTCCAAAGCAGACACCCAAACAACCTGCACTTCCCGTCACAAACCAGACAACACATAAAACAGAAAATCAGTGTGCCGCACAATCACAGCCCTTAAGGCAGAATAACATACCTAACACACTAGTAATAGGTGAATCTAGTCAGGCACACTGATGTCCCACTCACTAGGCTGGACAAGCAGAAGGTTACTGCTAGCTGCCTGTCAGCAGCCAGAATCTGCCACATAACACAAGCACTCAGGTCACTCCAGAACAAGTACAAATATGACTCTGTCATTGTTCATGTTGGTGTGAATGACCTAAGACGTACCTCCCTGTACTACATTAAAAGAGACATGGAAGAGCTCTCTGATCATGTAGCCCAGGCTGGTATGACCCTGAGTAGCATCCTGCCCTCACAAGAATGATACCTCAGTATGAAGAAAAAATTATCATTTTCAACAATTGGCTAAGCTTCTGGTGTAATTCAAAGGGGATCCAGTGTCTGTCAGCCTGGGACAACATGCTCGACAAGCCACGTTGCTTCGCAAGAGATGGCTTGCACCTGTCACCCCTAGGCTTTCGAATACTGGCCAAGGCTCTTGCTGCCCCAATAGTGCCTTTTTTAGGCAAGGCGCAAAAGTCAAACCCACCTCCATAAACAGCACAATAAACAAAAAACTGAGGGTTATGCTACTCAACGCCAGCAGTTTAAATCTCAAAATGCACACGCTCGAAGCACTCCTTAGTATGGAGAACGTCGACATCTGTGCAGTAACTGAAACCTGGTTCAAGGCTCCAGAGAGCACCCCAGCACTACCGGGCTACAACTCGTACCACACATTTCAGCCACAGACCACGGACCAAAACACAAAAGGAGGGGGTGTATCCATATACATCAAGGACAGCTACACCTCCAGGTTAGTGGCACAGCATGATACCTCTGAGATCATCCATGTGCAACTAACATCGGGCAAATCTGCAATGCAAATTGTGGCCTGCTACAGATCACCCTCCATGACCCAGGACCACCATTCCACCTTTCTGGAGATACTGGAAAACATGAAGGTCCTACCAAACACCCTGATATTGGGCGATTTCAATTACCCTACCATTCATTGGGAAAACTACTCTAGTACAAATTCCCAGGCCCAGCGCTTCCTGGAATTCATCAACTCAAATGCCCTGGATCAGCTGGTAAACTCCCCTACCAGAGGTGAAAACATATTGGATCTGGTCATCACCAATATGGGCGACAGGTGTTCCACACCGGAGGTTAACCCATGACTGGTTAGATCAGACCATAAACTAATCACTCTGGATGTCCATACACCACCCCCAGCTAAGGAAACAACAGTAAAAAACTTTTCTAATGCAAACTTCACCTTACTTAAGACAGAGATGGTACATTTCACGGCCCCCACGCTAAAGGATAACGCTGCCTAAGATGCAGAAACCTTTACAAATGCACTCTATGAGCTTCTATGTAATTTCTCCTTCCCTTTTCTGAAGATCCCTCATCCATTTTTTTATCTCTTTTATAATATGCAATACCTCAAATACAGTTGGTGTAGACTTTGATTTCCATTTTCTAGTCATTGCTTTTTTGTCAGCCAGCAGAATTAAACTTAATAAGGCCTTCCTAAGTCTAGACAATTCAGATTCTGTATCCCAGCCCAAAAGAATAATTTCTTTACTTACAGCCATTTGCTCACCTAATATTTCTGACCAAGTACTCTGTAAGGAATTTTAACATCTGCCAACTCATTTCACTCCCAAAACATATGTTCCTAGTTACTTCTTTCTTCTCCATCACACCTCCATCATTTATTATCTACCTGATGAAAAATTCTTTGAAGTCTGCTTGGGTTATAAAACTACCTATGCAAACACTTCCAAGCAGAGATCCTAAACCTTCTGGACTGGTTGCATACTTCGGAGCCATACAAGTGTCTTTGCATTGCTTTCTTCCAAATTGCTTTTCCAGTCTCTCTTCCAAATATTATCCAACCTCCTCTAATTCATTCATATAGTTATCATGAAATGTTTTATATACCCTACTGCTTATCCCTTTTTAACACCTACTTCTGTTCTAGATTCATCTAAAGACTACCAGAATAGGTATTTCGCTTAAAATCACTCTATCCCTTTCTCTTTGCCTGTACTCTGAAATCAAACCATGGTAGGAAAGGCAGCCTAAAAGAATCACAGGCCTATCACTAAAAGAATCACAGGCCTAAAGCAGATGCCCTAGGCTGACTGACTAAAAAAACTCCAGTTATACTCTTGTCACATCTCGTCTATTCAGAGGCGATCTCTGCTTAACATACAAGGCCATGTCAAACCCAGAGCTGTTGGACATGCTACCCTAAATGAAATCCCAATCCATCAGAGCCACATGCTCCAGGGACCTTAACCTTGTCATCACAATGAACAAAACATGCTGGAGGGATAGGTTCCTGACCCAGAGACTCCCCATACTCTGGACTAGACTGCCCATACATGTCACATTTTTTGGCATTGAGCTTAAGGCCATGGTTCTGACACCAGTCATTGGCCTCAGTGAGGCCTTTCTGTAGGATGTCAACATCACTTGGGGAGATAATAATAGCTCCCAACTTGCAATCATCTGCGAACTTTGTCAGCCAGAGTCCCTTTGTGTAGGCCTGGACTTCAGAGAAGTAGATACCAAACAGGATAGGACCCAGGACCGAACCCTGTGGGTCTCCATTCGTGACTGATCGGCATGTCTGACTTGGAGTCAACTACTTTCACACTGTGGGTTTTATCTGTGAGCCAGTTTGCAACCCACCTAGTCATATAGAGGTTGATGCCTAGCTTAGTGAGTTTTTCTATGATTCTGGAGTGGTGAATGGTATCAAAGACCTTGGCCAGATTAAGGTAGGCTGTATGAACCACCTTGCTTTCATTCACATCTCTGGTGACTGACTCAAAGAAGTCGACCAAGTTGACCAGGCATGATCTACCCTTCATAAAACCAAACAGTGTAGGATCCAGAGTTTGGAGATTCCCTATATCTTTGTTTATTAGGTCCATGATGATGATGCTTTCCATAGCTTTGCATATCAGACTCATCAGGCTAATTGGGTGATAGTTCCCAGGGTCTGTAGTCACTCATTCTTTCTGGAGAGGGATGACTGTAGCAGTGCGCCATTCGGTAGGGACAAAGCCTGAGGTGAAGCTGTGATTGAACAGGGCACACAGGTGAGGTACCAGTTCACTCTGTAGTTCATGCAGAACATAGACAGGGATATTGTCAGGTTCCACAGAAGCTGTATTCTTGGCCTTGGACAGTGCTGTTTTAACCTGAGCAGCTGTAATACTGGGTGCCTGGCAATCTACTGGTATTGTGATGGGTCCTTTGGGGGGGAAAGTTGGCACTGAAACTGTCAGCCAGTATATTGGCAATATCTGTTGGCTCGATATAGGAGGTACCATTGTGCAGTAGCTCAGAGCAAATCTGGGTATTGTCGTGGAGATTTTTTACATAACTATAGAAGGTTTGGTGGTTGTCTTTACTATCTGCTGCAATTCAGTTTTCATAGCTAGTTTTAGAGGATTTGATGAGGGATCTCAACTTTTTGTTGAGGCTGATAAGGGAGTTTTTCCAATCTTAGGACTTCACCTTTTTCTGCATCAGTTTCCTCCTTCTGTTGTAGAGTTTGTTTATGGCAGAGGACCACCAGATTGGTTTTCATTTTTTGGAGGAGAGTGTCTTGGTTCTATTGGGTATGGCGGGATCCATGCATTTGTGTACGTGTTCGTACAGTGCATTGGCGTATGATTTGGTGATCATGCAACTATTCTCCATTTGCATGGGTGCTGTGAAATTAGCCACCTCTGTTTTTAGGAGCCCAAAGATAGCTTTGTAGAACTTTTTCATGCTGGTTACCTTTGCAGGCAGGGCAGGAGGGATGTGGATTTCCAAGTTGATTAGCTTTTGGTTGGATCTAACCAGGAAGGAGTTGACTACTGGTGTAGAGCAATGGTCACCCATGTTAGTAATGACTAGGTCAAGGATGTTGCTACCTCTAGTGGAGGGTAAGAATGAGCTGGTCCAGGTCATTGGTATTAATGAATTCTGGGAAACGCTGGGCAAGTGTATTGGTACATGAGCAGTTTTCCCAGTTAATGAAAGGGTAGTTGAAGTCGCCCAGTATGAGAGTGTTAGGTTGGACCCTAATATTCTTCAGGGTGCATAGGAATGTGAAGTGTGAGTCTTGGGTCATGGTTGGGGACCTATAGCAGGCTCACCTGAATTACTGTCTTGCCCAGTTTACTATCAAAATGTTGAAATTCATTTGATCTAACATTCATATGATCGACCCATATGCTCGACACATGAATATTAAGTAGTTCATTTGGTCGACAGGAAGTGCATAAAAATTACCTGTTGACATTATATTGCAAACAGGGCAAAGATTTTCCCTTGTCTTCACTGTTGTGCAGTCTTGACGTTTTATATATATAAGTAGCAGGGGGTGTGGAGGGTGCAGTGCCCCCGTGCAAAAACACTACTGCTAGTTTGCAGGTGTTCTTTGAACATTTAAATTTAGACTTTTTTTTTTGGTGTATTGAACATTCGGTGTAATGACTTTCAATGTTATGAATGTCGACCATGTAAATTTCAACATTTTGATAGTAAACCGTCTTACCCAATGTTAGCTGCACCTGAAGTATCTCAGATGCGTTATGTTGGGCTACCTGTCTGGAGGTATACACATGCTTTATGAATATGGAAACACCACTGCCTTTGGAACTTCTGTTCAACTTCTGGGGCCAAAAGATGTGGAATGAGTTATAGCCTCATAGTGCAGGGGTGCTTTCTGCTGCCTTGAACCAGGTGTCTGTTACAGTACAAATGTCAATGTTCTCCATTTTAAGGAGTACTTCGAGCAAGTGCATTTTGAGATTTAGACTTCTAGCATTGAACAGCATGACCTTCAGATTGCATTTGTTTGTAGCTGTTACGGTGGTAATTTGGTCTTTGAAGCACCACCTAAAAAAGGCACTATAGGGGTGGTAAGAGCCTTGGCCAGTATCCAGAAGACCAGGGGTGACAGATGTAGGCCAGCTCTGGCAAAGCATCAAGGTCTGTCAATCATGTCATCCCAGGCAGATACTGGATCCTCTTAGAATAACACCAGAAAATTATCCAATTGTTGAAATCAATCATTTTCTGCTTGTACTGTGGTATTCTGGGTGATGGTAGGATGCTGCTCAGGGGTAGGGTCATAGGTGCCTGGGCTACATAATCCGAGAGCTCCTCCATGTCTCTTTTCATGTAGTCCAGGGAGGTATGTCTCAGGTAATTCACATCCACATGTACAATGACAGTCATATTTGTACCTGTTGTTGAGGGATCTTAGTGCATGCATTATGTGACAGATCCTGGCACCCAACAGGCAGTTGACTTACTTTCTCCTTATTCAACCCAGTGAGTGGGACATCAGTGTACCTCACTATCGAGTCACCTATGACTAATGTGTTGGGCATGCTGTTTTGCCTTAGGGGCTTTGGTTGAGTGACACACTGTTTAGGAGAGTTGTGTCTCATGATTAGTGTTGTGGTGGTCGACTGCAATTCTGCCTTGGAATTCTCTACTGCTTCGGTAGATTTTTATTGAGAGCCTCCACGAAGGTGGATGTGTTTTTTGTGTTTTTATGTGAAGGCATTGTTGGTGTATGTTCTGGAGGGCTATGTGTTCCATGTGGTGTGGTGCAAGTGCTGACCTTCTCCTCTTGACCAGCTATTCTGGTCATGGCTGGAGAGTGCTTGGCTTCCAATTTGGATATACAAGTGCATCACTCGGAAGTTTGAGTGTTGGGAGGTAAGAGGAGAGGGTTGTCAGTGTACATGAGGCAGTTGCTACATTGCCTCAGGATGCCCAAGTTCACCAGGTTAATAGAAGAAAGCACAGGGAGCTGACCATTAGACATGCCTGGAGGGGTGGGCATTAATAATAAGTACTGGAGCTGTTTCCTTGTAGAACATTTAATGCTGGTAGCACTTTTATGTGCTACAATAATTGCTACAATAAGTCTGGTAAAGTGCTAAACTAATAAGCCAGTAAAAGTGTAGGAGAGGCAAGAACTAGCAGATCTAAGGGAAAATTGAAGAGCAGACTTTGGCACCACTCAGAAGCTTACAAACAGTCCTGGATACAGCAAATCTGTATCTGGACTAGACTAGTTACAGGAAAGGTGGGAAACAATTGCAGATGTGGGCTTTTAAACCAGAAAGTTGAAAGAGATAGAAAAAAACTGCCAAAACGGCCAATAAATTAATATTTCTGGACCAGAAGCCACACCTCTTGTCGTAGATAGGTTACCTAGTGCTTACCACTCCCACTGACAGGCTAGAAGGCTTCCCTCCAACACAGAAAGGCTTGGGTGGCTCAGAAGCTTACAAACAGTCCTGGATACAGCAAGTCTGTACCTTGACTAGACTAGTTACAGGAAATGCAGGAAACAAGGGCAAACATGGGTTTTTAAACCAGAAAGTTGAAAGAGACGGAAAAACTGCCCAAACAGTCAATAAACTACAATTTCTGGGCCATAAACCACTCCTCCTGTGGTAGATAGGCTACCTAGTGCTTACCATTCCCACTGATAAGCTAAAAGGCTTCACTCCAACACAGAAAGACTTGGGGGCTCAGAAGCTTGTCAACAGTCTTGGATACAGCAAATCTGTATCTGGACTAAACTAGTTGCAGGAAAGACAGGAAAAAAGCTTAGAATTTTTTTCCAGAAAGCAGCTAAAACAGCACTAAAACAATTCAAGTGCTGTGCAAGCTAGCACATTTGAGTGTGTAGCAGTATTAAAGCAAATACAGTTTAAATAAATGCAATTTATTTAAAATGTATTCTGAACTGAATTCAATTGTTGTTTTATTCAACTCTGAACAGTTAAAATGTGCCAAGAAATATACTTATCAGCTGAGGAGTACACTCAATCAGAACACAAGGAGATTTTTTTAGTAAAGAGCAAAGGGAGAAAGGAGAAGCAGAAGATAATTCAAGATTAAGAACCTAAGTGGGTTGGTCTTCCAAAAATGTTTTCTCTCTATTAGGTAGAATGAACACTAGACTGGGGAGTGTCCCAGATCAAATTTACAGTAGGGGTGGGCAACTGCAAAGCCACCAACTATAACAACACCATAGGAATAGAATGGGCAGGAGGGAGAAAACCAGTTTCAGAACAGATCAGAAAGCAGAAGACAATGCCAGCAAATATATAAATATTTCAAGTCAAGCAAAAATTAAGATAGTACAGAACTCTGAAAAGTTAAAGTGCCAAAAAATATGCATATCAGCACTATATTTCCTGATTGTTTGAGAAGCACTCTTCAGTCAGAACATAAGGAGATTCTAACAGTGGTATGCAGGAATTTACAAACCGGAACTATTTTTAAATCAGCAAGCCTTGAAACAGTCAGATAATATAAAAGCTGTTTGACCAGTTTTACCAACTTTAAGAACACCCCAGGAATAGGGGGGAATCAGTTTCAGAACAGATAAGAAAACAGAAGACGATGCCTGCAAATATGCAAATATTTCAGTCAAGCAAAAATTAAGACAGTGCAAAATTCTGAAAAGTTAAAGTGCCAAAATATATACTTAGCCATGCTATATTTCCAAATTGTTTGAGCGGCACTTATCAGTCAGAACACAAGGATATTCTAACAGTGCAATGCCCACAGTATCCTCTACTTCCCATATAGCATAGAATCTTTATCCTAGCTGCAAAATATGTGGCCTGTTCCACCTACATAGCATGCACTCTGTAGCCAGCTTCTCCTCCATACACCTCTTATACTACCTACAAAACATGCATTCAGTAACCAGCTTCCAATACATACAATACCTCAAGTACCTACACAGCATCCACTCAGTAACCAGGCTGTACTACATACACTAACTGTACTATATATATAGCCAGCACTCCGTAACTTCCCTGCAATACCTACCCATCCTGTACTACCTTCATAACATGCACTCACTATCCAGCCTGCACTACATGCTCTATCTCTACTGCCTACATAACATGCACTGTGTGCCAAACCTGCACTGCATACTACATGTACTACTTACATAACATGCACTCTGAATCAACCCAGTACTATATACACTACCTACATAACATGCACTTAGTAACCAGATTGCATTACATGTACTGCTTACATAGCATGCTCTCAGTAACCAGTATGCTCTACATATATGGCCTGTAGTAACTACATAGCATGATCTCAGTACCCAGCTTGCACTGCAAGCTATACCTGTAGTGCCTTCATAGCATACACTCTGTACACAGCATGTGCTGTATACTCGACCTGTACTACATAAACAGCATGCAATCTGTACCCAGCCTGCACTGCATATACTACCTGTACTACCTACATACCATGCACTCAATAAGCAGTCTGCACTACATACACTACATGTTCTACCTACATAACATGCACTGTCTAATCAATGTGCACTAAATACACTACCTGTTCTATCTGCAAAGCATGTACTCAGTAACTGGTCTGCACTACATACACTACTTGAACTACTTATATAGTATGCAATCTGTACCCAGCCTGCACTACATACACTACCTTTACCATCTCAGTAGCATGGACTCTGTAATCGTCCTGCACTACATACACTAGCTATACTATCTATAGAGCTTGCACTCTGTAAGCAGTCTGCACGACATGCATTACATGTAGTGCCTACATAGAATGCAATGTGTACCCAGACTGCACTACATACACTACCTGTATTACCTACATAGCATGCATTCATTACCCAGCCTGCACTGCATTCACTACCTGTACTATCTACTTAGCATACACTCAATAATCAGACTGTACTACATGTACTATTGGGTCTACCTACATGGCATGCAGTCTGTATCCAGTCTGCACTGCAGTCACAACCTGTATCACCTATATGGCATGCACTTTGCAACCAGACTGCACTATATACAGTATCCATTCTATCTAAATAGCATGCAATCAGTAACTGGTCTGCACATCATAAACTACCTGCAGTACCTACATAAAATGCACTCTGTACCCAGCCTGCACTGCATACACTATCTGTACTACCTACATAGCATGTACTCTTTACCCAGCCTACTCTGCATACAATACCTGCAATACCTACATAGCAGGCGCTCACCCAGCATACACTGCATACACTACCTGTACTACTCTATAACCAGTCTGAACTACATACATTACTTGTTCTATTACAAAATATCCACTCTGCATGCAGCCTGCACTGCATACACTACCTGTACTAACTATATAGCATGCACATTGTTACTAGCCTGCCCTACATGCATTACCTGCACTTCCTACATAACATGTACTCTGTATCCAGCCTGCACTACATACACAACCTGTACTATGTACATAGCATTCTCTCATTAACTAGCCTGCTCTATATGCATTACCTGTACTACCTACATAGCAATCACTCTGTACCTAGCCTGCCCTACATACACTACCTTTACTACCTAAATAAAATGCAGTCAGTAACTGGTAAGTACTATGTTCACTACCTATACCACCTTCATAGCATGCACTCTGTGCCCAACCTGCTCTGCAAACACTACCTGCACTACCTACATAGCATGCACTCTGTATCAAGCCTGCCTGTATACAGTACCTTTACTACCTGCATAGTATGCACTCTGTAACCAGCTGGCACTATATACAATATCTGTGCTACCTACATAGCAATGACTCTGTACCAGACTACACTAAATGCACTACCTGTACTTCCCACATAACATGTAATCTGTATCTTGGCTGCACAACATATGATGCCTGCAGTAACTACATAGCATGCACAAAATAAACAGTCTTCACTGCATACATCTGTGCTATCTTCATTGCATGCAAACAATAACCCGTCTGCACTACATACACTACATGTATACCTACATAACATGCACTCTTTAACCAGCCCTCACTACATACAGTACCCATTCTACATGCATTGCATTCATTCAGTAACAAGACTGTACTACACACACTACTTGTATACCTACATATATAGCATGCACTCTTTAACCACTCTGCCCTAAATACACTACCTTTACTTTATACATTGTATGCACACTGTAACAAGCCTGCACTACACACATTACTTGTACTACCTGCATAGCATGCATGGTGCAATGACCCTGAACTGCATACAGTACTTGTTATGCATACATAGCATGCATATATTACTTGCACTACCTACATAGCATGCAATTTATACCCAGTCTGCATGACATACAGTACTTATACTACCTACTTAGCACACATGCTGCAACCAACCTGAACTACATACAGTATTTGTTATACATAATTATACAATAACCAGCCATAAATATGCAAAAATGAGCACGCCGATTGGCCAGCCCAACCAGCATGACCATTGTAAATTTGAGACTATACTAATGTAAAAGGTCCAGTCATCCAGATTTTTTCCGTTAGTATATCTCTTTTTTTTTTTTTTTCAGAGAAAGCAACAGAGAAAGGAAGATCTCCTTTGCTTTTTTAAAGATATCTTGCTGTTATACAAGTTGAAGAACTCGTATAAAATAGCAAGATATCTTAAAAAAATGCAACTGAGATCTTCCTTTCTACTGAGAAAGGAAGATCTCTGTTGCTTTTTGTAAAGATATCTCGCTATGTTATAGGATTTCAACTCCTATAACATAGCAAGGCATATTTGAAAAAAAAAACAACGTAGATATTCCTTTCTCCCTTGCTACCTCTGCACAGCACTGATGTACTGCATAAGTGTGGGAACAGGCCTCTTATGCATGTGCAGTACATCAGAACTGCCCCAGGATACCGGACAGCTGTGGAAGGGCGGCACAGAGACATTATACAATGCCATTATTTAAGAAAAGCAAGTATTTTTTTCTTAAATAATGTCATTGTACAATAGCAATAACCCACTTCTGGGTGTGGGTAATGCTGGATTTACCCACGGTTGTCTTTGTTTGGTCACTCAGGCTTAGCCATCGTGACCAAACCACACCAATCGTGGGTAAATCCAGCATTACCCTCACCAAGGCGTGGGTTATTGCTTAAATAGCATGCACTCAATAACCAGCTTGTACTTCATAAACTATCTGTACTACCCATATAGCATGCACTTACTAACCAGTCTGCACTACATACATTACCAGCACTTCTTACATGGTATGCACTCAGTAATCGGTCTGCATTATATAAACTACCTGTAATACTTTAATGGCATGCACTCTGTAATCAGCCTGCACTACAAGCTCTAGCTGTGCTACCTACATTGTATGCATCCTGTAACTAGCCTGAATTGCATACACTACCTGCAATACCAACATATGCTCTCAGTAACCAGCCTGTACTACACACACTAGCTGTACTATTTACATAGCATTCACTCAGTAACCAGCCTGCACTACATTCACTACCTATACTACCTACTATTCACTCATTAACCGGCCAGCCCTACATATGCTACCTGGACTACTTACATAGCACACACTAAGCAATTGGCCTGCACTACATACACTACCTGTACTGCCTATAAAGCATGCACTTGGGAACCAGCAAACACTGCATATACTACCTGCACTACCTACATAGCATGAACTCTATAATCAGCTAGCTCTACATAAATAACCTGTACTACCTACATAGTCTGCATATAGAAACCAGCCAGAACTATATACACTACCTGTACTACCTACATGGCATACAGTCAGTAACTGCCTGTGGTTCATGCATTACCTGCACTACCTATATAACATGCACTCAACAGACCTGCATTACATACATTACCTGTATTATTTATGTAGCATGCACTCAGTAACATATACATATACTACTTGTACTACACATATAGCAGGCACTCTGTGTCCAGCCAGCACTATGTGCTCTATCTATAGCACCTACATAGAATGCACTTCATCTCTGGCCTGCAATACATATATAACCTACATAGCATGGACTCAGTAACTAGCCTGCACAATATGTATTACCTGTATTACCTAAATAGAATGAAATCTGTAGTCCAATTGCATTGCATACACAACCTGTACTACCTACATACCATCCTCTAAGTAAATGCCCTGCACTACATACACTACCTGCACTAACTATATAGCATGCACTTGATAACGAGCCTGCACTACATACATTACCTCTACTACCTACATAGCATGGAGTCACTAACCAGCCTGCACACATACACTATATGTACTGCCTACATGCACTCTGTAACCAACTCTGTAACCAACCTGCACTACATACACTACTGGTACTGCCTGGATAGCAATCGCTCTGTAGCCAGACTGCACTATGTACACTACCTGTACTTCCCAAATTGCATGACCTTTGTAACCTGGCCGCACAACATACATGCCCTATAGTACCTATACAGCATGCACTAAATAACCAGCTTTCATTACATGCAATAGCTGTACTATCTGCATTGCATGATATGCAGTACCTGTATACCAACATAGCATACACTCTGTAACCAGCCTTCACTACATACACTACCTGTACTAACTACATAGCATGCACTTTATTAGCCTGCCATACATACATTACCTGTACTTCTAACATAGCATGCACTCTGTATCCAGTCTGCACTGCATACACAACCTGTACTACATACATAGCAATCACTCTGTACCTAGCCTGTCCTACATATACTACCTGTACTACCTGCACTGCATTTACTCAGTAATGAGCCTGCATTACATATATTACCTGTACTACCTACATAGCATGCTCTTTGTAATTAGTCTGCACTACATACACTACCTGCAGTACCTACATAGCATGCATTCAGTAACCAGCCTTTACTACATACACTATTAGTACTGCCTACACAGCATGCACTCAGTAATGACAATGCACTACAAATAGTAGATGTACTTTCTACATAGCATGCACTCAGTAACCATCCATCACTATGTACACTACTTGTACTACCTACATAGAATGCAGTCACTAACCTGACTGTGCTACATACACCCCTTGTACTACATACATAGCATGCACTAAGTAACTAGCCTGCACTACATAGAATACCTGTACTACATACATAGCATGTACTCAGTAACCAGCCTGTACTACATACACTACCTCTACGGTCTACATAGCCTGCACTCTGTATCCAGCCTGTACTACATACACTAGCTGTACTACATACATTGTATCCATTCTGTAACTGTCCTCCACTACATAAACTTTCTTTATTACCTTCATAGCATACACTCTGTATCCAATCTGCACTACATACACAATCTGTAGTACCTACATAGCATGCACTAAGTATCCAGCACTACATACACAATCTGTACTACCTACATACCATGCACTTTGTACCCAGTCTTTACGATGTACACCACCTATCCTACCTGCATAGCATGCACTCAGTATCCAGCCTGTACTACATACACTACCTGTACTACCTACATTGTATCCATTCTGTAACTGTCCTTCACTAGATACACTATCTTTATTACCTTCATAGCATACACTCTGTATCCAAGCTGCACTAAATACACAATATTTAGTATATGCATAGCATGTACTAAGTATCCAGCACTACATACACAATCTGTACTACCTATACACCATGCACTCTGTAACTAGTCTTTACTATGTACACTACCTATCCTATCTGCATAGCATGCACTCAGTATCCAGCCTGTACTACCTACATTGTATCCATTCTGTAACTGGCCTCCACTACATAAACTATCTTTATTACCTTCATAGCATACACTCTGTGTATGTAGTGCAGCTTGGATACAATCTGTAGTACCTACATAGCATGCACTAAGTATCCAGCACCACATACACAATCTGTGCTACTTACATACCATGCACTCTGTACCCAGTCTTTACTATGTACACTACCTATCCTACCTGCATAGCATGCACTCAGTATCCAGCCTGTTCTGCATACACTACCTGCACTGAGTACCGAGCCTACACTGCATACAATTCCTGTATTACCTGCATTGCATGCACTCTGCATCCTAGCTGCACAACATATGTGGCCTATAATATCTACATAGCATGCACTCAGAAACCAGCCTTCACTACATATGCTACCTATACTAACTGCACTGCATGCACTTAGTGCATGTTGTGCATGCTGTTTACTATCTGTACTACCTACATAACATGCACACAGTAACAGGCCTTCACTATGTACAGTACTTGTACTATCTACAAAGCATTCACTCAGTGACTGGCCTGCACATGCACTCACTGACCAGCATACACTACATATACTATCTGTACTAACTACACAACATGCATTCACTAATCGTTCTGCACTACATATGCTACCTGTACTACCTACATAGCATGCACTCAGGGAGTGGCCTGCCCTACATACACTACTTGTATTGCCTACATAGCATTCACTCAGAAATCAGCTAGCACTATGTACACTACCTTTACTACCCACATAGCATGCTGTCAGTAACCATCCTCCACAACATACACTACTTGTTCTACCTACATAGCATACACTCAGTAACTGGCCTGCACAGCATACTCAACCTGTTCTACCTACATAGGGAGGTTACATAGTGTAGTGGTTAAAACATCTGCTTTACACACAGAAGGTCCTGAGTTCAAGCCCCACAGGAACCATTTACGGTTTAGGTTGGCATAATGGTTAAGGTGTTTGACATGGGGTAATTGGCTAGGCTTAAAATGGCCCATAAGGGCAGTTAGCCTAATCCATGAAACTATGAATCTAGTATGCACTTACTAACCAGCTTGCACTACATACACTACCTGTACTAGGTACATAGCATGCACTCTCTACAAAGCCTGCACTGCCTACTCTAGCTGTACTACCTACATAGCATGCACTCTGTAATCAACCTGTTGTACGTACACTACCTGCATTACTTACATAGCATGCATTTAATAACCAGCCTACACTACATACACAGCCTTTTACTACCTACATAGCCTGCACTCAGTAAACAGCCTATGCTACATATACTACCTCTACTGCCTTCACAGCATACAGTCAATAATGGGCCTTCATTACATACACTACCTGTACTACCTACATAGCATGTACTCAGTAACCAGCCTACTTTATATATACTACCCTTACTACCTACATTGCATGCAGTGTCTAACCAGCCTGTACAACACTATCTGCACTACCTTCTTAGCATGCACTCTGTAACCAGCCTGCACTACATTCACTACCTGTACTTCCTACATAGCAGGCTCTCTGTATTCTGGCTGCACAACATACGCGGCCTGTAGCACTTACATAGCACACATTCAGCAACCAGCCTTCACTACATACACTGCCCATACTACCTGCATTGCATGCACTCAGTAACCAACCTGCACTACATACACTACTTGCATATCTACATAGCATGCACTCTTTAACCAGCCTGTATTTAAACTATCTTTACTACCTACATAGCATCCACTCTGTATACTACATCCACTACTTGTACTTCCTACCTAGCTTGCACTCTGTATCCTGGCTGCAAAACATACAAGTTCTTCAGTATACATAACCTGCACTGTGCTCAGCCCACATTACATACCAAAGATATACTAAAGTTGCAGCCTCTGCTCTGTGCCCTACCCATTCTGGATATGCAAGTTGTACTACATAAACAACTTGTACTTTGTAATCAGTCTACACTACATACACATCTTGTTCTTCATACACACAGCCTGCATCCAGCCTGTATTACATGCATAGGTTCAAAGATTTAATTTGTAAATACTAGGTTAATAACCATCAGTGCCATTATAAGTCTAGGTCAGCAACTCAACTCAATTATGTCCCTGTGTATCATGGGCCTTTAATAGGAAGGGTATGTTAGTTAGGAAGTTTCTAAAGGTTGTCTGTGTGGGGGTATATTAACCTGGGCTAGTTAAAGTGCAATATCCATTAACAGTGTCAATGTGCTGCACCTGACATTACACATTACATAGGTGATGCGTTAATTCAACTGCCATTAGGACATAACAATTGCACTTTAAATAATTAGGTCATGCTTGATATTAGTCCATGTCTAGACAGTCTGTATACACAATGACACTTAGGCAATTATAAGTAAACTCTATGCAGGAATGTTGTGCTCTCTGTCACACAATGTGTGGGTCCTATGTAAACACACTTCAGTATAGGTAGCAACAGTGTAAAAGAGTATGCATCCACTACACATAGTGATACATAGAGGCATAGCATAATGGAAATTTAGCATGCTTGAAGCATTTCAGATAGCATGCATGGGTTCATAGGTTCATAGTTATATATTAGGCTAATCACTACCAGGCCCTTTGTAAGCCTAGATGTGCAATCCAACCCAATTGTGTCCCTATGTATCATAGGCATTTATTAGGAGGGTGTATGTTAGTTAGGAAGTTTCCAGAGGTTATGGGGTGGTATGTTAGCTTGGCCATTACTCTCTGTGTCTGACTATCAGAGGCATGTGTGCCAGATCTAAGATGAACTTCCCATCTATTGGTTAAGGATACAATTAAATAGGTTTGGGGATGGACTCTGTTTCAAATGTATGGGGAGCATTTTCTAGAACATGGGAATCCTCGGAGACACATCTATCTCACCAACATGTCCTATTTATGTTGCAAGCAAAATTTAAATCCTTGGATATAATGGTTCTGATGTTTGTTTTATAAATGTGTAATGTTTCCACCAGAGCTGGAACTGACGATGCCTTGTTTGCTAGGCATAGATCACCACTCAGTAACCTGTAGAAGGCTGAGTATACAGATAGGGTTTTAAGGTGAGCTGTATAGGGCAATGTGTTTATACCCTGGATTCTCCTGGTAAGGAACCTTTGTTGGCATTCCACTGCTGCATATGTCTGGTCAGGTACATGCTGAATGGGTCATTATATTCAAACTTGGGCAACATAGATTGATTTTCTTACTACTTTGGCCACATGTTGGTCAAAGGCCAGATTACTGTCTAAATATGTTCCCAGATCCTTGACTACTGGGTTGACCCTTAGGGGTGGCTTATCAATGGATTAATTAGCCTGGATGACTGTTTTCCCAAATGGGACTATAATTTATATCTTGACATTCACTTATAATCCATGAGGTTGACACCAGCCACTTGTGTTCGGCCGTCTTGTAAAATATTTGTGCCATTTGGTGTAATCTATGATAGCGCCTAATTAGCAGTCATGTGCAAACTTGGCCAGCCGAAGGTCCTTGACATTTGCCTTTACCTACAAAAAGTAGATTCCAAATAGGAATGGTCCCAGCACATAGCTCTGAAGTACTCAACTAGTGACGGGTCTCTTAGTGGACATGGTTTTACTGGTCTTGACATCCAGGGTCCTGTCTGTGAGCCAACTGGCAATCCAGTGAGTTATGTGGGGGGTATGCTCAGTTCTGTGAGTTTGTCAACTATACTTGAGTGCAGTACTGTATCTTACAAGTCTGTCAGGTCCAGGTTGGTGGTATGCACAGTTTCCCCCTCATCCAGTGCCTTGGTGAGCTTCATAAATAAATCAACATGGCTTAGTAGTCATGACCTTCCCTTAACAAAGCCAAACTGGGCTGGGTCCAGTGTCTGAAGGTTGCCTATGTCTTTGATGATCATTTCTATGATAATCTGGTCCATGGCTTTACATATTAGGCTAGACAGGCTAATGGGGCTGCATTTTTCAGGTCAGTTGTTTATTCACCCTTGTGAAGTGGGATAACCATTGCAGTTCTCCATTCTCATGGTACAAATCCTGTTTTGAGGCTATAGTTGAAAAGTGACTCAAGTGGTCCTGATAGGTCAGTCTGCACAGGATATACAACATGCATTGCATATGTTACATGTATCACATGCACAATTTTCCATCTATTCCCAGCCTACACTAAAGTCATGGCTTATACTACATATACAGCCTGCAATCTGCTCCAACTCTGAACTGCATACAAAACCTGTAGCACAAAATCATTCTGCAGTATTTCCCAACCTGCACTTCATACACTACCTGTACGATATTCACTGACTGCAGAATATGCATTTCCTGTCCCAAAGACATGCCCTATGCTCCTTATTCAGCCTATGCTCATTACCCATGCTGCACCACATAGCTAACATGTACTATTTGCAATCTGCTCTGTGTACAAAGCCTGCACTATATACATAGTCTGATTTACATATGTAGCTTACAGTCTGTACCCAGACTGGTATGCATAGGCAATATGTACTACATACATAGCTGCACTATGCAATCAATGACCTTGCACAACAGGAGGGCGACCTAATGGTTAAGGTGTTTTCCTTACAAACACAAGGTGCAGGGTTTGAGTCTCACAAGGGATAATTGGCTACACTTAAAATGGCTCACAAGGGCAGTTAGCCTAGTACTACTCTATTAACCTACTACTTACATAACCCACATTCTTTGCCCAGCATGCACTACATATACGTGTTCTACACAGACAGTCTGGTTATTGCACAAAAATTGTACTACATACTTAATGTGTTCTATATGGGTAGCCTGCACTACATACAAAACCTGTAGTGCATGCACAACCTGCAGTCTGTCCCTAACCTGAACTTCATACACTAACTGTATGACATGCACAGCCTTTAGTCTGTACCCTTTTTACATGCACAAATTGTAATTAGTAATAAGACTGCACAACATACAGAATGTGTATTACCAGCATCCTACTGCTCATACTCAGCCTCTACTACTTGCACAATATGCACAACATTCACAGCCTGCTTTCTGTAATCAGCCTGTACTACATAAGCAACCTGCTCTTCATGCACAGCATACAGTTTATACCCAGCTTACACTACATACACAACATATATTACTTCCACAGCCTGTACTCATTATCAAGTCTGTGCTACATACACAAAATGCATTAAAAACTGACCTGTACTACATACACTACTTGTACTACACACAAAGTTTGCTGACTATACCCATCCTACACCACATTCACAGCATGCACTACAAATGCAGCCTGTACTCTGTATCAAGCCTGCACTATAAACACAGTGTATATTACATACACAGCCTGTTATGTTTACCCAACCAGTAGTATATACAGTACTCTGACGACATACAAAGCCTGCACTCCATTTAGAATTTGTATTGCATACTCCTCCTGCACTGTATGCCCAGTTTTCAATAAGTATACAACCTGTTCTTCAAATACACCCTGCACTTTGTACACAGTCTACACTACATGCACAACCAGCAATGTGTACTAGCCTGAACTATGTATATGAAGTGTATGACATTCACTGCCTGCACTCCCTGCCCAACATGAAGAACATATATGATGCATAGTACATATACAACCTACACTCTGTAGCAAGCCTGCACAGCCTATGCAACCTGTTCTAATAGAGGCCTGCATCCTGTACCAAGCCTATACTAAATACACAATGTGTACTGCATACAGAGCTGCACTGTATATCCAGCCAGCACTACAGTCACAATCTGCACAAAATGCGCAATCTGCACTATGTAACCATCTTGCACAATGTACACAATGTGCATCAGATGCAGAACATGTATTACATACACATCCTACACACCCTTCACAACCTGTACCACATCCAGAGCATACATCCTGTATCCAGTCTACACTATGTATGGAACATACACTACATAAATTGCCTGCACTACATACACATCTAATATATACACATCCTGTAATACATATATGACATGTACTACATACAAATCCTGTACTTCACACACATGTAACATACACAGCCTGCACTGTGCACCCTGCCTCTCCTATACACATGACAAGTACTGTCTGTGCAGTCTTCACTGCATTACATAGTATGCATCCTGTACCTATTATGCACTACATACACAACATGTACTACATACCCAGCCTGCAGTGCATACACATGTACTACATACACAGCCTGCACTACATACACAACCTGCACTCTGTGTCATGCATGCAATAACCACACAACCTGTATGAAATACACTGCATGCATCTTATACCTAGCACGCACTACATATACAACACATACTACATACACATCCTCTACTTTATGTGGGATGTGTACTATGTACACAGCCTGCATTCTGTGCCAATCCTGCACTGCCTATGCAATCTGTACTACATACAGAACCTGCATCCTGTACCCAGCCTGCACTGCATATGCATCTTGCACTACATACACAATGTGTACTATATGCACAGATTGTACTTTGTGCCTAGACTGCAATATATACAAGAACTGTACTTCATACTCAGAGTGCATCTTGTATCTAGCCTGTACTACATGCACAAAATTTACTATGTGTACATAATGTACTATATACACATATACTAAGCAAACAAGCTGCTTTCTGTGCCAAGAACCATTTGAAATGTCAGGACCCACTATACCAAGTCCTGTAATGTGGAGACTGAATGTCTAAAAAAATGACTTATATATACTAAGCCTGATATTGCCATTTCTCAGAATATTCCCTTTACTGTGAAGTAAGGAGATCTCAGAATTAGTATATATAATTTGTGGGGGTGGGGGGCTTGCCCCCACCAAGGGGTGCAGAGGGGCTTGCCTCCTTGCAAAAGAAGAAGTTTAAAGGAGAAGAGTGATATCTGAGATTCCCTCTTTTGTATTTTTGATCATATTTTTTGGGTGTCTCGGCACTCTGCATTTCAAGTGCCAACATTTCAATAATGAGGTATCTATGCCAAGTCTGTACTGCTTACGTCACCTTCTCTAAATACAGCACCTGCTTTCTATACCTAACCTGCACTATATACACAGCATGTACTAGATATACATGTACTCCATTCACAGTCTGCACTACATACACAGCCTGCACTACATACACATGTGCTACATAGATAGCCTGCACTACATGCACATGTACTACATACATAAGGCACAAGCAACACTACATATATGTACCACATGCAAAGCCTACACTACATACACATGTATCACATACACAACCTCCAGTACATGCACATGTACTACATATACTGCACTACATACACATGTGCTACATAGATAGCCTGCACTACATGCACATGTACTACATACATAAGACACAAGCAACACTACATATATGTACCACATGCAAAGCCTACACTACATACACATGTATCACATACACAACCTCCAGTACATACACATGTACTACATATACTGCACTACATACCCGTGTACTATATACACAGCCAGCACAATTTTCTGTGTTGTAATTCATGTACA
Source organism: Protopterus annectens (assembly GCF_019279795.1). Classification (NCBI taxonomy): domain Eukaryota; kingdom Metazoa; phylum Chordata; order Ceratodontiformes; family Protopteridae; genus Protopterus; species Protopterus annectens. Next base: position 714,364,441 of record NC_056733.1, on the reverse strand, counting down.
TACTTCATTTCTGTGAATTTATCCAGAGCTGATATAGCAGAGCTAAATTCCTGGCTGTGTTGGATTCTATTACCATCTTGTATACTAAACTGATAAGTATACTTTTTGCAATCAGTTTGCACTATACTGTATTTATATATTTGTTTTGTTTCTGTCCTTTGTTGTCTGCATTGTTTGTTTCTCAGGGTAGCTCACTAGCTTGTTTCAGGTGGGGGTTAGTTTGCTTTCTATTGAGCCAGCCCATCTTAGGTGTTAGCCATTGTCTGAGGTGTATTTTCTGTGTTGTTCTTCACATACAGACTTCATTTCTGTGAATTTGTGCAGAGCTGATATAGCAGAGCTAAATTCCTGGCTGTGTTGGATTCTATTACCATCTTGTATACTAAACTGATAAGTATACTTTTTGCAATCAGTTTGCACTATACTGTATTTATATATTTGTTTTGTTTCTGTCCTTTGTTGTCTGCATTGTTTGTTTCTCAGGGTAGCTCACTAGCTAGTTTCAGGTGGGGGTTAGTTTGCTTTCTATTGAGCCAGCCCATCTTAGGTGTTAGCCATTGTCTGAGGTGTATTTTCTGTGTTGTTCTTCACATACAGACTTCATTTCTGTGAATTTGTGCAGAGCTGATATAGCAGAGCTAAATTCCTGGCTGTGTTGGATTCTATTACCATTTGATATACTATACTGATAAGTATACTTTTTTGCACTTGATTTGCACTGTACTGTATTTATATATTTATTTTATTGTTTCTGTCCTTTGTTGTCTGTACTGTTTGTTTCTGAGGGTAGATCAGTATCTAGTTTCAGGTGGGGATTATTTTTGCTTTCTATTGAGCCAGCCCATCTTAAGTGTTAGCCATTGTCTGGGGTGTATTTTCTGTGTTGTCCTTCACATACAGACTTCATTTCTACAAATTTGTGCAGAGCTGATATAGCAGAGCTAAATTCCTGGCTGTGTTGGGTTCTAGTACCATAGCCGGCCTTAGGCATAGGCCAACTAGGCAGTCATCTAGGGCGCCACTCTAGCAGGGGTGCTTTTCCAGTATTTATTTGGTGTAGGTAGACCAGGATGGGGGCACCAGATGGTGTGTGGGAGCCTTTTTGCCTAGGGCAAGAGTTGACCTAAGGCCACTCCTGTCTAGTACCATCTGATATACTAGTAAAATGTTAGAACACAAACTGAATAAAAATAAAAAATGCAAAAGAAGGCAAACTCTACAAGGAAGAGTTTATTTGTTAGCGCTTTCAACCACTCTTAGTAAATGAACTTCTTCAAAGTAACTAAAAAATATTCACTTAAAATACACTCTCAAAAAGTGTTTCAAATAACAAAACATCCTGCACTATAACTACATAACTACACTGAAATCATAAGTACATGCTTGTTGGTAAAATACACATAAAAAAAATATATATATATATATATATATATATATATATATATATATTTATGTGTATACATTGAATATATACAAATAAAAAAACTATATAAATCATTTCAACTTTTTTTTAAAAATTTGACAACCATTAAAAATGGAAAGATCTATCTTTCCAAAGATTTGAGTTTCAATACACATTTCAAAGTACATTGTTCATTAAACCTGGATGGATGTAAGCATTCATCTGGAGCCCGGAATGTCCCAGACAAGTTATAGTATGTCTAGCCAAGGCATTGGAAGAATTCTGCTTCCCAGTATTATATAAATGTTCTAAATACTTTGTCTGAGATGTCTCTCAGTTTTTCCCACGTAGAAACACATACTATAACTTGTTTGGGACATTCTTTTTCTTTTTTGCTCATCGAGCAAGTATGTAAAGACAAAAGAGTAAAATCCCATGATTGGAGAAACTCACTGGTCAGCTTCAGTAAGAAGCTGAGATCCCTCATAAAATCCTCCAAAGCAAGTTATGAAAACAAAATCGCCCCTGACTCTAAAGACAACCAGAAAGCATTCTATAGCTATGTCAAGAATCTCAATGGCAACATTCAGATCTGCTTTGAGTTACAGCACAATGGCACTAAAGAACCAACGGATATTGCCAACATCCTGGCAGATAGGTTCAGTGCTAACTTTACCCCTCTGTCATTCCGTAAAGGGCCCATCTCTATACCAGAAGAATGCAAAGTTCCTGTAATCACGGCTGCACAGGTAAAAAACACACTATCCAAAGCCAAGAACACAGCATCCATGGGACCTGATGACATCCCAGGCTGTGTTCTACATGAACTACAGAATGAACTGGCACCCCACCTAAGTACCATGTTCAATCATAGCCTCACCTCAGGCTATATGCCCACTGAATGGCGCACAGTGACAGTTATCCCACTCCACAAAGGGGGTGCCACCACAGACCCCAGAAACTACCGCCCCATTAGCCTAATGAGCCTGGTCTGCAAGGCTATGGAGCGTATTATCATGGAACTTATAAACAATGACATTGGTAATCTCCAAACTCAGGACCCCACCCAGTTCGGGTTTGTAAAAGGCAGATCATGTCTCCTAAACCTGATAGACTTCTTTGAAGCAGTCACCAAAGCTGTAGATGAGGGTAAGGTGGTTCACACAGCCTATCTAGATCTTGCCAAGGCTTTTGACACCATCCCCCACTCTGGAATTATAGATAAACTCACTAAACTATGTATAAATCCCTATGTCACAAGATGGTTGCCAACTGGCTCACTGACAGAACCCACACTGTGAAAGTAGCAGACTCCAAATCCAGCTTCAGACCAGTGACAAGTGGAGTACCACAGGGTTCAGTCCTGGGTCCTCTCCTGTTTGGTATCTACTTCTCTGAAGTACAGGCCAACACAGAAGGTCTTTGGCTAATGAAGTTCGCAGATGACTGCAAACTAGGAGCCATAATCAAAACTCCAAAAGATGTGGACATCCTACAAAGGGCCTTGCTGAGACAGATGCCTGGTGTCAAAGCCATGGCCTCAAGCTCAATGCCAAAAAGTGCATTGTCATTCCTTTTGGTAAAAACTCAGTACTCATGAACTACCACATAGGTGGTAGTCTACTTAACACCGAAAGTGTGATAAGAGACCTTAGGACACAGGTGGACAGTAGTCTCTCCTTTGATAATCACATCGCCACAGTAGTCAGGAAATCCTTCTATGTGGCACACCTCATCACAAAAGGTTTCTCATCCAGGAAAAAAATAGGTCATTGTTCCCCTCTACTCGTCACTCATTAGACCCATTATAGAGTACAATGCCCGTTTTGGTATGTACCTCACAAGACATCTACAACAACTGGAAAGGCCACAGAAATACCTCACAAAGAGGATTACCAGCCTCAGAGAGATGCCCTATGCAGACCATCTCAAAAAACTGCAGCTTTACTCCATTGCATATCGCCTACTCAGAGGCGATCTCTGCCTAACACACAAAGCTATGTCAAACCCAGAGCTTTTAGACATGCTCCACTTAAAGAAATCCCAATCCCTACGAGCTACATGCTCTAGGGACCTAAACCTCGTCACCACAATAAACAGAACATGCTGGAGGGATAGATTCCTGTCCCAGAGATTTCCCATACTCTGGAACAAACTACCTATCTATATAAAACAAAGCTCCTCATTAGCACTGTTCAAGAAAAATCTAGACGATTGGATGGGAGATAGGAAATTCACCCCGGGGATCGCTTCTGTGGCTCTGCTCGACAGTGGCACAGGAAAATAATTTTCTTGGGTGGCGAAAGCCAAGGTACCTTTGGCTAGGCCTATATACGCCCTAGGGCCAATAGCCTAGTACCTACCTATGAACCTATGAAGGCCCTTGGCCTCTCAAATTAGAAGAAAGAGCTTATCTGGCAGCTCCAATTTTCCTGGTTGTCAAATTTAAAAAAAAAAAAGTTGAAATAATTGATTTATATAGTTTTTTATTTGTATATATTCAGTGTATACACATAAATATATATATTTTTGGATGTGTATTTTTACCAACAAGCATGTACTTATGATTTCAGTGTAGTTATCACTTTAAGAGAGAATGCAGGATGTGATGGCATTTGAAACACTTTTTGAGAGGGTATTTTAAGTGAATGTTTTTGAGTTACTTTGTCTGAAGAAGTTCATTTACTAAGAGTGGAAGAAAGCACTAACAAATAAACTCTTCCTTGTGGAGTTTGCCTTATTTTGTCTTTTTTATTTTTCATCTGATATACTAAACTGATAAGTACACTTTTTGCACTCAATTTGCACTGTACTGTATTTATATATTTCCTTTATTGTTTCTGTCCTTTGTTGTCTGCACTGTTTGTTTTTCCCACCTTCCTTCCCAAGTGTTGTTGTACTGTTATACTTGATGGCCTTGGAATTGCCCACCCCTGCTGTAAATCTGATTTTGGTTACTCCTCCCATTCCAATCTCATTTGATCACTCAACTTAGTGCAGTGAGATCATTTGGGTAGAGCTACCCCCTTGCTTCTTTGACTTTGAACACTCCTCCCTGTCCTATCTCATCAGCTCAGTGCTTTGGTTTTAGCACTTGTGCTTCAGGCTAGTTACTTTACATTTAAGAAGGTTCTTGTGGTCTACACTCTTTTATGGACAAACCCTTATACAAACCCTCTCTCCATAAGTCCACCCAAGCATTCGGAACACTATGTCTGTTCAATTCCCATCAGTTTATCCTACCAGCCTGGTCAACATAGGAATACTGAGACAGTGTAGCAACTGCCTCATGTTTACTGACAGCCCTCTTCTCCTAGCACATAATTCTTCCACCTGCAAGAAATGCATGTACATCAGTAACCTGAAGTCCATGCTTCCTCACGCCACAGTCAGTATTCCTAACAAAGGGGAGATTGCCAGCACAAACACCACACTACTAACATCACATAGCCTAGCACAACACACACACACACACACACACACACACACACACACACACACACACACACACACACGCACACGCGCACACACACACACACACACGCACACGCACACACGCACACACGCACACACACACACACACACACACACACACACACACACACACACACACACACACACACACACACACACCTGTGCAAAGGTCCTCAATAAAAACTTACCTAAACAGCAGAGACCTCCAAAACACACTCACAAACATTCCACACACAACACCAAACACATCACGCACAGCAGACAACACATGAGTGTCTCACAAACACAGCCCATAAGGCAAAACAATAAACCATCACAGCCCACAAGACATGACAATAAACCAAACATACTAGTTATTGGTGACTCAGTTGTGCGACACACTAATGCCCCCCTCAGCAGGCTCAACAAGAAGAAGGTCACGGTCAGTTGTCTGTCTGGTGCCAGAATCTGCTGCATCACACATGCACTTAAGTCACTCCACAGCAAGTACAAGTATGACTCTGTCATTGTCTATGTTGGTGTGAATGATGTGAGATGTACCTCCCTGGACTATATGAAGAGAGACATGATTGAGCTCTCAGAGTATGTATTCCAGACAGATATGACTCTATCCCTATGCAGCATCCTACTTTCACCAAGAATGATGCCACAATACCAACAAAAATAATTGACTTCAACAATTGGCTTAGTTTCAGGTGTCATTTCAAGGGGATCCAGTATCTGTCTGCCTGGGATGACATGGTTGACAGGCCTCAATGCTTTGCCAAAGATGGCCTCCACCTGTCACTACTGAGTTTTTGGATCTTGGCCAAGGCTCTTGCATCCCTCATTGTGCCTTTTTTTTTTTTTTTTTTTTTTTAGGCAATGTCTCAAAGACAAACCTTCCATCATAAAAGATCTGTCAAAAATCAAATTGAAGGTCATGCTGCTGAAAATGGACTCATATTAGGTTCCCCTTGCACTGGAAGATGCTGATGTCTGTGCGGTCATGGAAACTTAGTTCAGGGCTGCAAACGGCACCCCTGTCTTACCAGTCTATACCTTATTCCACACATTCCAACTCCAAAATGAGGCTGTGATGACTAAGGGTGGTGGACTCTCTATCTTCATTAAGGACAGGCACACCTCCAGACTGGTTTGCCCGCATGATGCACTGGAACTACTCCAGGTGCAACTGACAGTTGGCAAGACACCCATCCAAGTTATAGCCAGCTATAGACCCCCCCCTCCATAACTCAGGAGACCTATTCCTCTTACCTGGATCTACTTGACTCCATCAAGGTATCCCCTAACACCCTCATTCTTGGTGACATCAACTACCCCACCATAGACTAGGTGAACTATTCCTGCACCAATGCACTCTCTCAATAATTCCTTGACTTCATCAATTCTAAAGCACTAGACCAGCTCGTCTCATCCCCCACAAGGGGAGATAACATTCTGGACTTGTTTCTCAACAACATGGGTGAGAGCTGCACCACTCCCATAGTATGTTTTTCACTGATGAGATCAGATCATCGGACTGTCTTATTTGAAGTTTCTATCCCACCCAACATTCCCACAGCCATAATCAGGCTAAAAAACTTCTCAAAAGCTGATTACAACCTCCTAAGGAAAGGTATCTGTAGCTTCACACCACCACTTCCCTCACAGGATGCAGGCAACTATGCTGAACAGTACACCAGTGCAGTATACAAGCACCTGTACAACTGCATGGACTCAGCTATACCCAATAAAACTAAAACCTGCTCCTCAAGGAAAGACAAACCTGTTTGGTGGACATCCTCTAGCAAATGGCTTTACAACAAAAGGAAGAAACTGTTGTTCAAGGGTAAAAAAGAACAAATTCCAAATTGGAAAAACTCCCTCCTTAGCCTCAACAAGCAAATTAGATTGCTAGTGAAAATCTGCAAGGCCAATTATGACCCAAAACTAGCCTCTGAAACAAAGAGAAACCACAAAGTCTTCTTCAGTTACATCAGGAACCTCCATGGCAAAGCCCAGGTTAATTCTGAATTAATACTTAACAGTATCACTTACACTGATCCTGCTGACATAGCCAACCTGCTAGCAGATAGGTTAAGCGCAAACTTCACCCCCTTGTCCCCAGCCAATGCCCTTTTGACATCCCTGATACTTGTCCTGTACCTCCTATCTCCATAGATCAAGTGTTACAGGCCCTATCCAAAGCAAAGAACACAGCTTCCATGGGAAATTATAGTATCCCAGGATGTATTCTGCACCATCTCCAACAATAACTGGCTTTGCCATTGAGCACCCTATTCAACCACAGCCTAAGTACAGGCTTTATTCCAGCAGAGTGGAGAACTGCTATTGTCATCCCCTTGCACAAAGGTGGTGCCACTACTGACCCTTGAAATGATCACCCCATTAACTTGACAAGCCTGATCTGTACAACTATGGAGTGTATTATTATGGATATCATAAACAAGGACATAGGCAATCTCCAAGCACTTGCCCCCACCCAGTTCAGATTTGGCAAGGGCAGATCTTGCCTGTTGAACCTGGTTGACTTCTTTGCGACTGTCCCCAATGCCCTGGAAGAAGGAAAGTCAGTCCATACAGCTTACCTTGATTTGGCCAAGGCATTTGACACAATCCCCCACTCAGGCATCATTGAAAAGCTAAGACAACTTGGTGTAAATCCCTATCTCATCAGATGGGTGGCCAACTGGCTCACTGACAGGAACCTCAAAGTCAAAATAGGTATCTCCACCTCCGATAGCAGACCTGTCATTGGTGGAGTTTGCCAGGGATCTGTACTGGGGTACCTACTGTTTGGCATCTACTTCTCAGAGGTCCAGACAAAGACAAAAGACCTGTGGCTGACCAAGTTTGCGGACAACTGTATGTTGGGTGCTGTCATTGACTCCCCAAATTATGTTAACATACTGCAAGAGGGTCTTGCAGCAACTAATGACTGGTTCCAAAATCATGGCCTTAAGTTAAATGCAAAAAAATGTATCATCATAACATTCGGCGAAAACATGATCCCTACTGATTACCACATCAGTGGCGACCCCCTAAGCAGACAACCTGTGGTGAGAGACCTGGGCACTCAGGTTGATAACAAACTCACATTTGACCAAAATGTAGTAGCAGAGGTCAGAAAAGACTTTTACTTGGTTCATCTCATAAGTAAAGGGATTGCATCCAGAAAAAACGTTATTACCTCTCTATACACCTCCATCATTAGTCCAATAATTGAGTATAATGCTCCAATTGGTATGTACCTTTCCAAACATCTGCACCAACTGGAAAGGCCACTAAAATACCTTACAAAGAGAATCCATGGCCTCCAACACCTGTCCTATGCAGACAGGCTCAAATCACTATCACTCTACTGGGTATCGTACAGATTGCTCAGGGGTGATCTGTGTCTCACCTACAAGGCAATCTCAGACCCTGCTTTACTAGAGATGCTACATATCCATAATTCTAACTCCTCACACATTACCCACTCAAAAGGCCTGAATCTAATATACAACATCAACAAAACCTACTGGAGAGACAGGTTTGTCTCCAAGAGGTTGCCCTGTCTCTGGAATAGACTTCCCATACATGTCAAACAGAGCACCTCGCTGATCCTGTTCAAGAGCAACCTTGATGAGTGGATGGGAAACCACAAATTTGTCCTGGGGCCACCTGTGCCCTTCACTGACAGGGACAGCAGGTGCTGACTGAGGTTCCTTTTTGGGGATAAACTCTTGGCTAGGCTTGTGAGGGCCCCACGGCCATTAGCTTAGTAACCTCTTATGATCCTATGATACACAACCTGCACTACATAGACAATCTGCACTCTCTACCATGTGTGCAGTAACTACACAACTTGCATTCTGTGCAAAGCTTGAGTTACCTTCACAATCTGTAATGCAAACAAAGCTTGCACCCTTTACCCAACTTGTACTACGTGCACAATATGCACTCCATTCATGGTCAGTACAACCTACAAAGCTTGTAGTAAATACAGAACCTACATTCTGTACCCACACTGCACTATATATACAATGTGTAATACATGCACAGATTTTTGTCTGTGCCCAGCCTGCACTACATATACAACACATACAATATAGCCTGATCTTCACCCAGATTGCATTCATACTTCAATGATTCTATTTACACAGCTGCAACACATACATACACAGCCTGCACTCTGCTTTGAGCCTGCTCCACTGACATAGCATGTGCTACATACATGAATGCACTGCGTCCACACACATCTTGTTTTCTATACTTAGCCAGCATCATCAAAACATTCTGTTCTATGCATATGCATCAGCAATATACATACAGCCTGCAGTTTATATGTAGGTTGCACTACATGCACAGCCTGAGCTGCATATGCAAACATCACTGTGCATTGAGCCTGCTTTACATGCACAGCTTGTTCTACATACACAGTCTGCACATTCTACATAGCCTGCTGTAAACTCACAGGCTGTACTCTGCACCTTGTCTTATGCAATCCATCCCAACTTCATTCTCTGATCAGCCAGTGCTGTATATAGACACAAACAGAAACAGACACACATGCATGCGTGCGAGTGTGCACACATTCACACACACACACACACACACACACACACACACACACACACACGCACACACACACACACACACACACACACACACGCACACACACACACACACACGTGCGTGCACATATACATGCACATACATGTTTGCACACACATGCAAACACACACATACACACTCACAAACACACTCTAGCACACGTACATACATTCACATGCGTACATACACACACACACACACACACACACACACACACACACACACAGACACGCACACACACACACACACACACACACACACACACACACACACACACACACACACACACACACCCTCAAAAATGCATGAACAAAAACACACATACATACACACACTCTCTCAAGAATGCATGTGCAAAAACGCACACAAACACACACACGCATACATACAAACAAAAGTGTGTCTACCAGTTACAAAAAATTTATTGACTGTGTATTCTTCAGTTAACTGATGTGATCAAATAACTGAACAAATAGTGACTAATAGCCATAGTGATGAGTTTGTTTCTTTAAAAAGAACAGCACAGATATAAATGAATAAGCAGTGCCATTCTTTATCTATGACTGAAACAATTAATGTTTCTCCTTCCAAAATGAAATAGTTGTGTTGACCAAACCATGATTACAGCATCTACACTTTTTTCTAACTTGGCTGCTATGCTAATTATTATATGCTGTTAGAAGAGACCTATACTTAGATGAGCCAGTAAATGCCAAATATCAAAAATAAATGTATAGTTCACTCATTCTTTCATTGCGTGTTTCATGAATGAAAGAATTAATGATTTCCATCAAAGTTGTTATTTTCCCAATGGCCTGGCAAATTGCCTGCATTTTTGTACAATAAAATAGGGAATTGTCTTGCTCGGTGAAAGTTCACTGCAAAAACTGTTAAGCGGTTGCTGCGTGGTCATTCATGACAGTTGAATGAAGAGAGTAGCCAGTATTAAAATGTCTGAAACAAATTTGAATTTCCTGTATTTTCCTTTGGTAAGAAAACAATACTTGGATATGACAAAACTAATAGGGTTGGGGCAGACAGTGACAGCGACGTCACAATGTTAGAGGCAAACTTCACACTGGCAGTTAGTTCAAATCAAAGCAAGGATGTCACTAGGAAAATGAGGCAGTGCCTCTTAAATTTTAAAAATAAAATGGCACTAACAATTAACTGGTAAGTGTTATACCAGATGGGAAACGCTAGAGAATCTCGATGTACAGAAATGTCGAATTTCAGTACGTTGAGACAGAATATGCGAAAGTGCAGTTACGCAAAACTGCAGTATGTCGATTACGGAAATGCGAAATCTGCTATCATGGTGTCGCATTCGTGATGTATGATGCGGTTTGTGGATTTATCTGGGGTTTTAGGTAAGAGGTCTTTGTTTAAGGGTATTGGATAGGGATGTTAGTGTGTGCTGGTGGTTTTTTTTGTGTGTTTGTGTGTTTAGTGCAACCTCTGAGTTAGTATATATAAGTAGGGGGCTTGCCCCCCTGCTTATTGGTAGGGTAGGTATATGTGTTTATGTTGTGTTTTTCTGTATTTTGTTTGTTTTAGTGTAGTTAGCTGTGTGTGTGTGTGTGTGTGTGTGTGTGTGTGTGTGTGTGTGTGTGTGTGTGTGTGTGTGTTCAGTCTCGAAATACTGAAATTTGATATTTCAATATTTTGAGATTGTATAGTGAATCCACCAGATGATATTTCTTTACAGTAGATGGATTTCAGTTTTTTATCCACACGTTGAAACGTTAAATACTTGGTAATTTTATGTATGCTGTTATTTTATTTCACTTATTTATTTTAGTTTATTTACTGGGCTAGTACTCTAATCACCCCAGACCATTTGCAATCATAGCCTTTATAGTTCATGGGTTTCATTTATTTTATTGCATTTTATTTTTAAATCTTAAGGACATATGAGACAAGAAATGGGTGATTCTCTTTTTATTATGTGGAAGCTGCTTCCATTTCACATCCTTTCCTCATTTTTATATGTGTGTTTGTTAATTTAAACTGAGACCACGATAGCCTACTGATACAAGGTTATCCTGTTTTTCCACCTGGCAAATGGTTAAGAAATGACTTACAGTTTCAGAGCAGTCCTTGGTCAATTGTGATTGTTTCTTAAACACAAACTTGTCTTTGCTTTGGCTCATTAGCAGCAGTACAAAGAACTGCCTGCTCACACCCTTGTTCTCCCCTCCCCCTTCCCTGTTTATTACCTTAAGACAATCTCAAAGTTAATAAATATTACCTGTGGCAGGCACCATTTTTACAACTACAACCACCCTTGTCACTATCATATGTTCATTTATCAGTTAACTCTGTTACCTGATTGTTTCCAGACCCCTCATAAGAGCAACTAACAGGGTCTCTACCCGCTTCGCTCCCCACCCTGCCCCTATTCCCTCCCTCCCCCAGTGGTCCCACCTTTATTACACTCACAAACCCCTCCCATCTTTCCAGTAGCCAACCACAGCACTAACCCAACACTACCTCCTCCAACTTCACACTACTATCACACCTCCTCAACTAACATGTACAAGCATACCTTACCTATGCTCACTGCATGCACTCTCCTTGCATATCTTACATCCTACCAAAGCTCCATCATTCCACCACTCAACCACTACCACTGTACTACTACTCACACCACCACTCATGTCTCACCCTCACTCAGCTCCCCTCCCACCAACTCAAGAACTATCCCTATGCACCCCTCACATATTCTACCAACTATATTACTCAAACATAAAGCATCCCTACAACTTAACATAGTAACCCTCCCACCATACCTATTACCCACAGAGCACAATCATAAAGTTTCCATTATAAACAAACACATTCAAAAACTGAGAAAACTAATAACCTCATGCATATCTAAACTAGCCCTAAGTGGAGATATCCACCCCAACCCTGGCCCTACCATCTCCAACCCCAATCCTCATAATCAGACTAAAAACCACAACTTCTCCCATATTACAGCCAATAGAAAGCCAAGTGACTTCCTTCTACTAAGCCTAAATATTAGAAGTATACCCAACAAAGTCTGTGAACTCCATGCCACCATAGACTTGTACTCCCCAGATATAGTCATCCTGGCAGAAACCTAGCTAAAACCTCACATTATCAGTGAGCAAATACTCCCCACAGGTTATGGCATACTAAGAGTAGACTGGCTAAACAAGAAAGGAGGCGGTGTAGCTATAATATTTAAACAGCATCTAAACATCCAGATCTTAAAATCATCAGCTCCACAAATAGGCAATGAAGAAATAATATATACCAACCTCAAAATAAACCAAAGCAAAACCATCAACATAATTGGATGCTACTTCCCACCTGGCCAAAACATCCCTCCACTAGAAAACCTCTTCAGCTGATCTACCCACCATCTCCCCCAAGAAACTATAATTTTAGGTGATTTCAATATTGACTGGCAATCCTGTTCTGGCAACCATCCAGCCCATCATGTAAACCTTCATGGCTTCACCCAACTAGTCCAGTCGCCAACCAGGATAAATAAAAACTCCAGCAAGCACACTACCCTGGACTGGATACTAGTCAGTAAGAGCCCCCAGTCATATATAACAGGCTGCTTATCAGATAGCCTCAGTGATCACTCCCCAACATTTCTACTCAAAAAATACCTATACCAAGCTAAACCTTTCATCTACCATCAAATACGTAAAAAACTAAACTTTAACCCACTCACATTCATCTCATCCCTCAAAGAATGTAATTGGCATCCTCTAAAGTACCTCAGCCAGTACCTCAGCCTTGATGACGCAGTTGAATTTTTTAATATTATTGAATTTTTTTAATACTACCTTCCTGAGCATCCTTAATTACCATGCCCCCATAAGACTTTCCAGAATCAAAGCACAACCCTCCCCATGGCTACAGAAAACCACTAAGTCAGAAATGAAAAAAGGGATAAAGCCTGGGAGCACTGGCGCAAAACCAGAACTCCTCAACTAGACAGAAATTCCTAGAACTACGCAATAGAGTCAAAAAGCTAATAAAACAGGACAAATTCCAATACTACCAGTCTGCCCTCCTCTCAACACAGCCCCAAACAATTCTGGTCCTCCAAAAACTCCATCCTCCATCCAGGTAAAGTCAGTACCCCTCCTCCTAACATCCCTCACTCCTCAGAAAATATTGCTACCTCATTCAACACACACTTCACACAAACCATACTGTCACTAGCTAAACAACACAACCCCCCTCCCCTCCAACCCACACCTTCAACTAGTAATCTCCCCACTGCCTTCTCTTTTTCTCCTGTACCTACCTCCAACATAAACAAAATCTTAACTAAACTTAAACCCACCAAATTAGCAGCAGACAACCTCCCAAGTGAATACCTACAAATCGCAGCTGATGCTTTGGCCTACCCAGTATCCATCTTGATTAACCGATCTCTGTCAGAAAGTTACGTTCCCACACTGTGGAAATTATCACATAGAAATTCCTTTCCACAAAGGCAGACCCTCCACAGAACTAACCAATTACCACCCCATAGCTATTCTTTCTCCACTCTCCAAAATACTAGAGAGATGGATACACTCTCAGGTCTCAGACTGCCTCCTTACTAACAACCTCCTTTCCAATACTCAGCATGGTCTCCAACCAAACCATAGCATCACCGCTGCCTTACTCTCCTTTACTAACACTATCCTTCAGCATAAAAACAATGGCTATCTCTCCTCTGCTACTTTCCTAGACCTATCTATAGCATTTGACATGGTCCCACACAAACAACTTATCTCTGTCCTCAATAACCTATCCTTCTCACAATCGGTCACCAACTGGTTTCAGAGTTACCTGTCTGACCGCCAACAATCCGTTGTATGGCAGAATGACATATCTCCCCAACTACCTGTCTCCATAGGAGTTCCCGAAGGATCCATCCTTGGACCCCTACTCTTCTCTGTTTTCACCAATAATCTAGACTCTGCCACCAAACATGGCACACTCATACAATACACAGATGACTCAACCATCATTTGCTCAGCCCAGTCCCTACCCAAACTGCAAAAAGTCACACAGGAAGCATTTTCCTCTGTTGAAACTTGGTTATCCGATGCCCAATTAATACTCAACCCAAACAAAACTAAACTACTCATCTTCCAACCCACCAAACATACTCAAAACAACTCTCACTTTAACATCACAGCAAAAGACAACACCACTATATACCCAACTGAACACACCAAATTGCTAGGAGTGGAAATAGACAATAAACTAAAATTTGACATTCACATATCCTTGACCATAAAAAAGTCCACAATAAAGTAGGAGCGCTATACAGAAATAAGCAACTTCTCACCAAAGCAGCAAAGATTTCAATAGCAAATTCCCAGGTTTACTATTAAAATGTCGAACGGCACTACGTCGACTGTACTATAGTCGAACACAGAAGTTCGAAAATAGTAATGTCGACTTCAAAAAAACAATCTAGGAATGGTTTTAACATGGGTCGAGGTAGGTGTTCAGTATTATTCAGAACTACAAACATCTCCCCTACCTCTACCCATGTTAAAACACAGTCCTAGATTGTTTTTTTGTCGTCGACTTTACTATTTTCGAACTTCCGTGTTCGACTATAGTACAGTCGACGTAGTGCCGTTCGACATTTTAATAGTAAACTAATTCCCACCTTATCTCCACCCTACTTTATGCCTGTCCAATATATACCAACCTAAGGCAATGCAATTTAAACAAGCTAGAGACCTGCTACAACAAAATCGCCAAATTCACCACAGGGGCATCCTACCGTAGTCACCACTCTCTCTCACTTGCTGAACTGGGCTGGCTTGAACATGGCACACAGAAGTTCGAAAATAGTAATGTCGACTTCAAAAAAACAATCTAGGAATGGTTTTAACATGGGTCGAGGTAGGTGTTCAGTATTATTCAGAACTACAAACATCTCCCCTACCTCGACCCATGTTAAAACACAGTCCTAGATTGTTTTTTTGTCGTCGACTTTACTATTTTCGAACTTCCGTGTTCGACTATAGTACAGTTGACGTAGTGCCGTTCGACATTTTAATAGTAAACTAATTCCCACCTTATCTCCACCCTACTTTATGCCTGTCCAATATATACCAACCTAAGGCAATGCAATTTAAACAAGCTAGAGACCTGCTACAACAAAATCGCCAAATTCACCACAGGGGCATCCTACCGTAGTCACCACTCTCTCTCACTTGCTGAAATGGGCTGGCTTGAACTCCCTCATCTCCTTCAATGGTATCAACTCTCACTTGCCCACAAACTAGTAAATCATCCACTAAATGTCCCATCCCTCCAGAATCTACTCCAACCCTATCGCACCACCAGACCACTAAGATCCAGCAACATAAATCACTTGCAGATCACTAAAGCCAATAACTCTGCTGGTGAAGCACTATTCTCTTGCACCATTGCCAAATTATGGAACTCCCTTCCACCCACAATTACCTCCATACCATCATGCACCCACTTCAAAACTTTACTAAAAGTGCTCCTAAAAACATGCTGGCTATACCCTTGTAACTCCCACTCAAATATCACCCTCCCCATCCAACCACTACCTTTCTTTCCACTCCACTAACTACCTTGATTATAGCAAGCTCAGATGCTCATAAGCCAGTACTTATTATACAGCAGGAACTTCTTCTTGTAACATTTGTTAATGTCTGTTATGTACCTCACAGATAAAGATTCTAGTTGTCTACTGATGTACTATGTTCTTCATCTGTAAATATGTTGTAAGTGATTGCTATGTAAATTGTTAATCGCTATGTAATCCAATGTAACTACTGTCTGTTTATTTTAACTGTGGAGCTTTTCTCCCCGGGCCTCCGCTGAAAATAGACCTATGTCCAGTCGGACACTCCTGGTCAACAAATATAAATAAATATGTACAATAGTTTGGTTGGCAGTTGATGCAGTGGATTAAGGCTTGCAGCAGTGGTTCTTCTGTTGAAGAGTTTGATTCCCTCAGCTGTCATTTGCCTGCTCTGAGACTTTGAGCATGTTACTTAACCTAGCAGTTCTTGGGAGCAACTGGAAATTTGGGTTAGGCTTCTCAATTGTCTCCTGGATTGTGAACCTTAAGTGTGCAAGAGTAATTAGATAACATTTCAATATTAATGTGAAGCAGAATTTCTTGCTATTTCAAGTAGTTCCCATTTCTTTTGAGTGTTTCACTTATTAGATGCAGGTTTGGGCCTCTGAAACATGTTTTTTTTTTTAGTTTACAGTTATTTCAAGCAATTCTGCTGCCCAGGTTAACAACCTGTAAGTGTAAGACGGCATGTCATCAATGCATTATATCTTATTTTGTGCTGTACCAAACACTTTCCATGCAGTACAATTTTATAGTGGAAGCACAAGTTATGGCTTATATACTTTAATACATAAAATGAAATTCCAAATATGGTGAAAGAAACTGTCACCAGCTAATCATATCTATCTTACTGACAGTAAGTGCTGATGCTGCTGTTTTTTTAATATTGGGGTAAGTTATAACAACTGTAATACCCCTACAACAATCTAATCCCATTCCAAATAAAATTTGACTGGAATTCCCTTATTTTAGTTTTACAGTAACATGGGGCATATTTTGTTTCTACTTAGATGATCTTTAAGCTTTCATGCAGTTTCATGTGAGTTGAAGGAGCATATATATGCAAGACAGTAAACATTTTCCCCAGATCACTGTTGTTAAAAGGGCAGTTGAAGCCATGTTCTCTAACATTATTAAATGATAGTCATTTAAATGTCCTAGACCATTAGCACATTTGTTTCAAGTAGACAAGCTCTGCAAAGGGAAGAGGTGAGTAATAAGGTACTCCAACCCAACACGGTTTCTGACCTGGCCATAGTACTATTACCACCCTTCTCTCTTTCTTAGACACAGTAAATCTTGCCCATGACTCTGGTAAAATTGTTTCTATTATTCTACTCGATCTGTCCAAAGCATTCAATACTATCTCCCACACCCACCTCTTAAATCACCTTTTTAGCATTCATCTCTCCCAGAATTCTTTATCCTGGTTTTCAAGCTACCTCTCTGACAGGTCTCAAGCCATAAAATGGGAGAAAGGCATCTCAACCTTCCTTCCTACCCCTACTGGGGTCAGGGATCCATACTGGTCCAATGTTGTTCAACATCTTTATTAATGACTTCCACAAAGCCATACTCAATACTAAAATTGTACAATATGCAGACAATTCAACTTTAGTCTGCTGCACCTCCGCCCACTCTGAGCTACAAACAGTGACCCAAACTGCTTTCTCCCATACCAAAAAATGAATGCTCCTAAACCACCTCTCACTAAATGCCAACAAATCCAAAATACTGTTATTCTCTCCTTCAAAAGCCTCCCCTCTTGATACAAATTCATTCCAAATCAATAGCCAAAACAACCCTGCCATAGAGGTTGTTCCTTTCGCTTAACTACTTGGGGTAACTATTGATGAACACCTAAAATGACACACACACATCCAGCAAAGCATTAAGAAATCTCATGCAAAACTTGGTATCTTGGTATACTATACAGAAACATCCACTTTCTTTCCCCTCCCACCAGGCAAACTCTTGCCACTACCTATCTACTCCCATCACTCTTGTATGGCATTCCTCTTCTAACAAACTTATCTGCCTCTCTCTCCTCTAAACTGGAAGTCTGTTATAATAAGATTTCTAAATTTGCCACCAAAGCCAAATTCTCCTCCCATTATTGTACTGCCCTTCATTTGTTAAATTGGCTTGAACTCCCCAACCATCTAAACTATCTCCACATTACTACAGCCCACAGTCTAATTGTTCAACCTACTAAGTGCCCAGCTCTAACCAATATCCTCCAACCTTACACCCCTCTGAGAACTCTGAGATCAACCCACCAAAACCTAATCACTGTCCGCAAACCCAGTCGTCCTGCTGGTCAGCTTCTGCTATCCTTTTCATTAGCTAAAACATGGAATTCTCTGCCATCTTCTCTAAGGACTTGTGAACGCTTTGAATCTTTAAAACTCAGCTACACTTCTACCTTTCATCTAACAGGAAATGCAACTGTTCTCTCCCCACATAACATAATACTCTTTCCTCCCTTTAAACTCTTCTCTAACTCTGAGCACAAACCTAACTTTACTTAAATGTAAATAACGTAAATATCACAACTATACAACCCACAAATAACCTCTACCATATTTGCTCTCTTTTTCTTCTTAATCATTTCCCCATCACATCTCAGTTTCCTCTGCCTTCTTAAATTTCAGATACCTTATAATCAAGGAACTTATTCCTGTTCTTCAGCTTAACATAAAATTCTAACCATGATTTCTTTACTATGATTTATTATGTACCTACTCTATATAATGCCATCTTAAATATTTTGTTACTATGTAACCAAAGAATTTATTTTGTTCTATGGTACAAAATGATATTTTAATTGTGTTTTCTTTAATATGATTGTAACTGTGAATATGCTATGTAATGTGGCACTTTACTCCCCAGACCTCCACTGAAAATGAGCTCCCTGAGTCCAGTGGACCTCTCCGGTCATCAAACTGAAATAAATAAATAAATAAAATGCTAATTACATATTGCTAAGTTCTATTTCTACATGTAAGCAAGCTTTATTGTATGCCTCATTTATTTTGCATTTTTTATAGCAGAATTGATTTTAACCTTTATTTATTGTTTAACACACTAAACAGTTCCCCTTTTTATTTTAAACCAGGGAGACAAATTCATCATTGTATGCTAATACATTTTTATTATGACAATTAACAACAGTAACTTGTTGATTAACTCTTGCTAAGCAAACTTTAATACATGTAAGCAATATGCAAGCAAGCACTACAATAACAATAATAGCAACTAAAAATATGATAATTTTTCCTGTCCATCCTGTAAATAGATTATTAAACCATGCACTTCAATAATCATTACATTTTTTTCAAGTATGCTGTGACACTTGCGTAATGACCTCTAAATGTGCTTTTAGAGACTCTGGAATAAATGTACAACATTATTTTCCTATTAAGGCACATATACACCCCTGGGATGCTAGTATGTAATCTAATTAAGTTCATAGGTTCATAGGTAGGTACTAGGCTAGCTGCCCAAGGGCATTTATAAGCCTAGCCAGAATGTGTTGGCTTTCACCTCCCTTTTAAATTAGTTTCCTGTGCCTCTGTCTAGCAGGGCCATTGAAGTGACCCAGGGGTAAATTTATGATTTCCCATCCACTTGTCAAGATTTCTCTTGAAGAGAGTCAGTGAGGGGCTCTGCCTAACATAAACTGGGATTCTATTACAGAGAGAGGGAAGTCTCTGGGACAGGAATCTATCCCTCCAGCATGTCCTATTTATTGTTGTGCTGAGGTTTAACTCACTGGAGCGTGTGGCTCTAAGAGATTTGTTTTTCTTGAGGTGGAGCATGTCCATTAATTCCGGGTTGGACATGGCCTTATACTAGCCCTATATAGCAGGTGCCATCCCATGCCATTCAGTTTTATAAAACCATAGTTCTTATGGCTATCATTTTGACAGTAATGTCTGAGATTGCACTGAAAGTGGCATTTGCCACTGCTTCTATAAAATTAAGATAGTTTTCTTAACTCCCAAATGGCTTTTGCTGCTCCATACCAAGGGAATATACCTGCTCCAGAAATTACATCATCTCCTAGATCCATATCTTTTAATTTTAAATAATCAAGATTTTGGTGGTAAATACATGATGTATCTAAGGTATTTACTGGATTTTCTGGATTTTTAATTACAGGTAATAAGTCTGTTTTCCTTTTTGCATTTCTACTACTTCCCTTTGGTAACTATTTTACATGATACATTGCTAGTACTACTAGCCCTATATAGCAGGTGCCATCCCATCTCTTTGGTAACTATTTACCACAAATGTAATATAACCCATCTCACAGGGCAACACTGCTATTTACTAGAATGCCATTTACCTGCCCCATAGTAGAAGTTGTATCGTGTACAACTGTAACATTTTTATCTGTTTTACTTCACCAACATATAACGTTGGTTTTACACTCATTTTTATCGTTTTGTGAAAAATGAAGTACAGCTGTGCCACCTAATATTAACTGACCCTTAGCAGGTATTAGAATAAGAAAACCATACAAAAATACCCCAGGTACTGGCATGTGGTTATGAAAGTTTATCATTTCAATTGTTTGAATACAATTATTACCCACTGGGATGGTTAAATTTTGTTGAAAACATGTGATTCCTTGTACTATTGCAGATAACTGCACTGTTGCTTTACATAACTGTGCATTTATAACTTGGTCTCCTGTCTCCTTTATCGATACCCTCCAACTACTGACAGAATTTAGTGGATTAGGTACTAGAGGCATAACCCCTGTTATTTTAGGTATTAAACTACATACCCAGCAATTAAAAACATTTATCCTTTTTGCATACTAACATTACCTTGCCAAAAAAGTGTTAAAAATGGAGACCAATCTTATTCATTTTTCTATATTTCTTTACTCTCTCTCTCATGTAACTTTACAGTTTGATTAACACTAAGTATAATTTAATACTAAGTAATACAATAATAGTTAGTATGATAGCTATTATTAATTAAAAAAAATCCTTTAAATAGAAATTCCATTGCTGAATCATTTTGCCTTTGGTCATCCGAAACTGGATTTCCAAAAGGATGCACTTTAAACCATGTCAATTTCATTGTTTTCTCTGTGGGAAACCTACAAGAGAATATATACTTAATCAGATTTACATTGCTCACTAGTTTTGATAACTCTTAACTGATCTTTATGTAGCAACATTGTTTTGTTTTTCTTTTTTCCTTTGATTTTATACACTAATGGTCCAATTTGTTCAACTATTTCAAAAGGGCCTTGCCAGTTGCTATCCCATGGACCTTCCATTTGGAACATTTTTATAAAATACTTTTGTTCTGCAGGGAAGGTTTTCTTCAGGTGGTAAAATTGGCTCCTTTCTCCACAGGTGGAACGCTTGTTCTCTTGTGTTGTAATCACATATTTCTATAAGCTTTTTTAACCATTGCTGATGCTTACTGATTTCTAGCATAGGCCTATCATTAGGCATATCCGGATCAAATGGTATTTGTGCAGGCATTTTATGAACTGTCATTATTTCATATTGTGAAATACCTGTTTTGCTATTTGGTGTTGCCCAGATATCCAATACAATGCCAGGCAAATACTGTATCCAAGTATTGCCGTTTTCCAAGCATGCCTTTTTTTGACATGCTTTTAACATCCAATTCAAGCACTCTGCTATGCCATTGGATTGTGGATGGTATGGTACATGAAATCTTTGCTCTATGCCCAACAAATTACACATTTGCTTAATGAGATTACTAACAAATTGTGGACCATTATCTGATTCTATGACACATGGCCACCCCCAATGACAAAAAATATTTTTCCATAAAGCTTCTGGTGTTGCTTTTGCTGTCATGGTTTTGGTAGGAAATGCTTCTACCCATTTTGAAAAGACGTATCCTACTACTAGTAGGTATCTGTAACCTCCCTTTGTTGTTGGCAAAGGACCTACATAATCTATCTGGACTGCATACCATGGCCCATCCACTGGCTGCACCCAATGTAACTGAGGCTTTAACTGAGGCTTTTTGCTTTTAGCATTTACCTGCAAACAGATTAGACATTCTTTTACAATCAGCCTACAGACATTTTTTAAATTTGGATTCCAGAATTTTTCTTTTACAACCACCCATAGCTTATCAGCTCCAACATGTCCCAGTATCTGGTGATTTAATTTGACCAACTGACATGCTAACTGATATGTAGTGGGATATAAATAACATTCCTTTGGCGGTACTCCTGCAATCATGCATTGGTCTTTTTCTTCTTTTAAACCTTACTTTCTTTGAATATTTATGAGATTTTCTTTAATTGATTGCTGGTCTAGCTCTTTTAGGGTACTAACTTCTGCTTTTAAGTCACTAACTTCTGTATTAATGTACGCATACCCTGAAAGTTTTTCCCCACTTTGTGCTGCTTGGTTTGCTAATGCGTCAGTTAATGCATTTAACCTGAAAGTTTCACTTGCTGGTTTTTGGTGTGCTTTTATTTTAAAATACTGCACTGTCCTTGTTGATTTGACATTGTTATGACTTTATGTATGTCTTTTAATACTTTGGCATGGCATAATGGTTTGCCTACACTTTCTACAAATCCTCGCCTTATCCAAGTGTTCATATGCAGTCTTAAAGAATTTACTACATAAGCACTGTCTGAGAAAATGTTAACAGGATTATAATACCTTAGCACATACAGTACTACCGCCAGTTCAGTTCTTTGAGCTGACATATGCCCCGGTAACTTGATTAGTTCAGGAGAACCTATCTGTGGATTTTCTTGAACTATAGCAAATCCTGTCCAGTATTTGCCTTTGTCCCAATACCATGCTCCATCTATAAAGACAGACGGTTTAAAGTGGTCAAAATAAGATGCCAGAAATTGCACGTCTGGTGACATTAATTTTTTCTAGGCAGTTATGCTGTTTTCCTTCATATCCCATGTGATTTGACAAAGAATATTTGTCCCCTGTCTGAATTGTGACAGTTTTCATTTGGAACAATGCCATCCATTTTGCAAAGACTGCCTGCCTAATACCATCTGAAATTTTGTTCATTTCAAAATAATCTGCTAGAGCTTTTACTGCTTGGAGTGATGTTTGCACTATAATACTGTAAAATACAGTCAAATACTCAGTTTGCTTGATACCCCAGTAAATGGCCAACAACTGCTGTATGCAAGGGTGGTAGCCCAATTCCACTGGCATCATCTTTCTACTACAGAAAGTAACTGGACGTAATGTTTTTTTCCATTTTGTTGTTGCCACCATGTGGCCATTCTTGCAATAGTACTACAGATAATGTGTTTTTTCCTGTTGCTTTCTATAGCACAAATGACAGCTCTGCTGTGGGTGCTATTAATTCTGTAGCTTGTGCTAATTTTACCTTCATTTGTGAAAATGCCTCATCCTCATGGGGTCCCCATTCTAGAAAGGTGGAGCTCTTCTGTTCTTGTAACATTTTGTAAAGTAGAGCAGACACTGCTGCATAATCCAAATTCCTTATTGTAATTCATGATTCCCATGAATTTATGTAGATCTGCTATAGTCAATGGCTTTCCCATTTGTAAAATGCCTTGCACACATGTAGGGCAAGGAGACCTTCTTGATGGTTTTATAATAGTACCTAGAGACTTGACTTCTTGAAGCATAAAACTGAATCTTTTCACTTTTAACCTTAAACCCTGCCTGCTATAAAGTATAAACAACTTTTTAAAGAAGCTATACATGCTCTTCTACTGTCTCAGACTGCATTAATATGTCATCAATGTAATGTAACACTGAATCATGCTTTGCTAGATGTTGCAGGATGGATCCTACTGTCTGATGAAAGATAATGGGACTGTTTTGAAATCCTTGAGGTAATCTTGTCATGACATATTGCTGATTTTTAAATGTAAAGGCAAATCGTGGCCAATCCTTTTTTCTGAGTGGTACTGCAAAAAAGCCATTTGCTAAATCTATTCCTGTGAACTATTTACGTTGTGGCTTAATATGTGCAGACAACTCTGGAACTCCCAGAATCAAATGTGCTCTATGAGTTATGTATTAATTAACCTTCCATAAATCAATAACAAGACGATAACTCCCTTGTTTTTTCTTGACTGGCCAGATTGGTGAATTTGTCGGACTGTTGCCTTTTTGTATAATTCCTTCCTTTTTCCAATCTGCAATATATATTTTTCTATATGTTCTTTTGCCTCCCTAAGAATGGGATATTGTTTTTGAAATGTAGGTATATAATCCTGATCACTACCCACCCCTACTGGCATTTCTAGTTTTCCACAATCACTGGGACCCTTGGATCACAGATATTGGAATTGCTGATGTAAATGCTGCCACACATCCTCACTGTCCATATTCACATATCCTGAGGGTTGTCAGATTTTTCAGGGAGAGAGAGATTGCACAGCAACCTGCACTTTTTTCTCCCTCTCCTTTTTTCCTGTCTTCTATCCACAAAATACTGTTTTGCAAGTCAATTACAATGTCCAAATGTCCTAGAATGTCCATACCAATAATGGTAGTTGAGCAGGATGGATGCATTAAAAATGCATCATTCTATGTTTGTCCTTCTTGGTTAAAATTTATATCAACATATTGGCTACTCACTGCATAGCATCCTGTGCCATTAAATGATGAAATGCAAACCTTTTTTATAGGATTTACAGGTTTATTTGTGATGGATACTGCTGCTCCTGTGTCTAAGAAGACATTTTCCACCCCTCTACCCAGATATCAATCAGTGGTTGTCCTTCTCGACCCCTTTTAAAATTAGTCAAGAAATATACCAGAGTAGGGGGGCACACCTCTATTGTAAGGAGATCCACTCATCCTCCCCTTTATTGTCAAATACAATATGACACACTGCATGGTCTTGCCTGTGATCCTCCTCTGTGTCTGAGTGATCTACATATTTAGGTTTTTCAATCTCTTTTCATAACTGCTGCCTAGCCATCCCTTATGCTTGCTCTAACAAATGTTTTGGATTTACAGGTGAATCTGCTTGAAAATCTATGGGGCATACACCCTCTTTTCCTGTGTATTGATGGCCCTCATAACTGTCTTTACCAATATTGTAAGGTCTCTGTCCATAGACCTGTTTTTCTGATTTTTCTTGCAAATCTTTTGGTTCTGTTTTTGGAAACACACCCTGTTTGTCTTTCTTTTTACTCCAAGCTTTGTAATAATCACAATTTTGCTTAACATGCCCTTTTTTCATACGGAAAAACATGTTGGTATCTTTTGTTCATTATCTACACCTGATCCTGGTGCTACAGACACAGGAACAGGAGCTGGTGGTGCAGATCCAGCACTACCCACTGGTGGTTGTTCACACCACCATTGCCTTTCCCATTTTTTAACTTCTCCAATTACCTCAAATGGCTCACTACCCTCTCCTAATGCAAAGATATGGTGTGAGCATAATGTCCCATCATCGGCCATAGACTGTCCCCTCATTAATTTTTGTACCAAATCAGTGAGGGTATTTGAATTTTCTTCATAAATGCATTTAATATCCCCTGGGACCTCTTTGACTTGTTATAGAAAGCAATGTATTAATTGTTTCTGTATTTCTGGTTTTTGCATGTCCCTCTCTGACATTTGATATATGATCTGAAAGGAAAGTCTAAAATGATCAGCTTGTTTCATTAATTTATCTGAGATGGCGATTTTAAAATGATCTAACAGCTTAGTTGTGAGAGGCTGCCCTTGTGTATATGCCATTAGAACAGCTGTCATACGTCCTACTTTAGTGCTTAACTGATGTGTCTTTCTTTAACTGAATGAAAGTTTTAAAACATTTAGGAATAAAAATCCAGAAATATCTAAGTAATGCATCTGTCCATACATAAGATCCTGCGGTGTGTGCAAACCATTCTTCAAATGCAAGCATGTTGTAAAATATGCCTTTATCATTCCACTGTGGTAAGCTTTGTAATAATCTAGACTGTGTATATTGATCTGCAGTGGTGCCCTGTTCTATTGATTTGTAGTGGTTTTGTGCTCAGCAATTCCTCATTTAACTCTTCTATTCAAAGATTAGCTTGTATTAGTTTATCCTGAACATCACTAACCAGATTTTCTTTATCCTATAGCTGTTGCTTAAGATCTGATATTTCCTTTTGTAGTTCTTTACAGGTTTTATGATGCTATTTAGTAGACTCTTCTATAGATTGTAGGGCCCCTATGCACTTTTGACAGAGGTCTTGTATATCACTTCTGAACTTTTTGACCTCACCTTGCCTGTCTCTTAGAAATTTGTTAAATTCTTCTTTTAAATAATCAAGAACCTTACTCCTATCCTCATCTGTTGTGTGTTGAGCAATGGCTTCATTCCATTGTGCATATTTTTAAAGGGCGTAACAAGATCTTTAGGGGAATCTGTCAATAATAGATTTGACTGTTGTTCTAACTCTGATATCAATGCAGTAACAGAACACAATTGTTTAATATATGGATATAACATAAGCATTTTACCTTCTGTTGGTTCACCACCATTAACAGGTTTGTCTTTGCAGTCTAACCTTTGAGCTATAGCCTGCACTGTATTTTTATGGCATTGCACACAAAAAGCAGGTTCAGATGATTCACACAATAAACATTTACTTTGACATGCTTCATTTTTTTGTTTCAGATACCAATCAAATGTTACAACCCATTGATATAATGCATGTACATCAACTTGCCCTAATAAGGATTTACACTTACTAATGTGCTGAGCATACCAGCATTGCATTTTTTCCCATAATTTATCTGGCTGATCTGAGACATTAAGTGTAAAGCTTTTTGTACATTTACTGCTATACTTCTTAATAGCATCCATACCTATATGTGACACTGAAAAAAGTCTTACCACTTAGCAAGAGAACAAATGATCAGCCTGTTGTTGCAGATGGCTGGAAACTTTTCTGTAGTCACTCAAGAAGCTGGTGAAACAAAGTTGTCAGTGGATGACTTCATAATTTTGGGGCTCACCTTTCTTGGAGAATTTATGGACCTGCGATTTCCTGCTCTGCAGTCTCACTCTGGATTCAGACGTCTGAGAAACTGTACTGCTACAAACTGTAGAAACTGTAGAAAACTGAAGTACTCAACATAAATGTTAGTTACTGCTTTTACTAGAGTGACTTTATACAAGGCATCACATCAGTCCCCCTGTGTTAGGATACAGGCTAGTGTCACCACTGAAAAATTTCTGAAGGAAAGTGCTGCTGTGCTGTACTGGAACTGGAACCAAAGTCTTGTTAAGACACAAAGTCTTGCTGGCTGTACTGGAACTGCTGAGTCAAAGTCTGGTTAACACAATAGTTTTGCATAACTGTATTTGCAGTTTGTTTAAAGCACCAAATTGCACACTGATAAAGAAATATAGTTTTGTAGTGCAATACTATTTTACTGTAAGCACAGTTACAAATAACTTATTCTTGTAACAAACGACATGTACTCTTCTGTTAGTTTGTAGTATAACTGTACCAAGACTTTACTCCTGATAGGTAAAGGAAGATTATAATTGCTTCTCCAGTACAATACCTCTGAATAAGTGTGTTCCTACCAAATACCTCTAACACAGTTTAGTATAAAGTCTTATATACCCTTTTAGTCATGCACTTTTTTGGGCTTTTGTGGGAAATCACGTAATGTCTGTTTTTAGATTTTTCTGCTGTCCTTTTGTGAAACCATTTAATCATGCAATATTTGTCTTTTAGAATTGTTTTCTGTTGATTCTATAAAAAGCCATGTCCATTTATCTGTGAGGAATTATGTCAAGCTTTTCTTAATATTGTGACAAATATGTCTTTTAGAAAATATCTTGAGGAAAAAGCGTACTATAAAAACATGTCCATTGACAGAAGTATGTAAGGAAACATTTGTAAGAATACATCAAACTGTTCTGCTGCTGATATTGAAGAAACATATTTCTGAGGGAAAAAAAATGTTAATTTATCTTTTTTAATACTGTGGGAGAACATGTCTTTTGAGGAAACAGCTTTGTAAAAGATCACGTATTGCTGAGTTTATAAAAAGTATGTCTATTAATAGATACAGTCAGAGCTATGTCACACTAGAGTGTGAATGCTCACTATGCTCCACTGTCCCATCTTCCTTCCTAAAAATAGACACAGACAGTATTGCTCTCCCCATCAGCATCTTGATCAATAGATCCATGCAGGAATCTTATGTACCTAAATTATGGCATGCTGCCCTTATCCTACCTCTCCATAAAGGAGGCAAAAACAACAGCATCTCTAATGTCCACCCCATAGCTATCCTCTCCCCAATCTCAAAACTCCTAGAAAAATGTATCCACCTACAGCTTATGTCATTCCTAACCAATCACCAACTAATTACTCCAACCCAACACAGTCTCCGACCTGGCCATAGTACTATCACCACCCTTCTCTCTTTCTTAGACACAGTAAATCTTGCCCGTGACTCTGGTAAAATTGTTTCTTTTGTAATACTTGATCTGTCCAAAGCATTCAATACCATCTCCCACACCCACCTCTTAAACCACCTTTCTAGCCTTCATCTCTCCCAGAATTCTTTATCCTGGTTTTCAAGCTACCTCTCTGACAGGTCTCAAGCCATAAAATTGGAGAAAGGCATCTCAACCTTCCTTCCTACCCCCTACTGGGTTACCTCAGGGATCCATACTTGGTCCAATGTTGTTCAACATCTTTATTAATGACTTCCACAAAGCCAGACCCAATACTAAAATTGTACAATATGCAGACAATTCATCTTTAGTCTGCTGCACCTCCACCCTCTCTGAGCTACAAACAGTGACCCAAACTGCTTTCTCCTCTACCAAAAAATGGATGCTCCTAAACCACCTCTCACTAAATGCCAACAAATCCAAAATACTGTTATTCTCTCCTTCTAAAGCCTCCCCTCCCTCTTGATAAAAATTCATTCCAAATCAAAAGCCAAAACAACCCTGCCATAGAGGTTGTTCCTTTCGCTTAACTGCTTGGGGTAACTATTAATGAACACCTAAAATTCGACACTCACATCCAGCAAAACATTAAGAAAACTCATGCAAAACTTGGTATACTATACAGAAACATCCACTTTCTTTCCCCTCCCACCAGGCAAACTCTTGCCACTACCTATCTACTCCCATCACTCTTGTATGGCATTCCTCTTCTAACAAACTTATCTGCCTCTCTCTCCTCTAAACTGGAAGTGTGTTATAATAAGATTTCTAAATTTGCCACCAAAGCCAAATTCTCCTCCCATTATTGTACTGCCCTTCATTTGTTAAATTGGCTTGAACTCCCCAACCATATAAACTATCTCCACATTACTACAGCCCACAGTCTAATTGTTCAACCTACTAAGTGCCCAGCTCTAACCAATATCCTCCAACCTTACACCCCTCTGAGAACTCTGAGATCAACCAACCAAAACCTAATCACTGTCCACAAACCCAGTCATCCTGCTGGTCAGCTTCTGCTATCCTTTTCATTAGCTAAAAATGGAATTCTTTGCCAACCTCTCTAAGGACTTGTTAAAGCTTTGAATCTTTAAAACTCAGCTACACTCCTACCTTTCATCTAACAGGAAATGCAACTGTTTTCTCCCCACATAACATAATACTCCTTCCTCCCCTTAAACACTTCTCTAACTCTGAGTACAAACCTAACTTAACTAAGATGTAAATAATGTAAATATCCCAACTATACAACCCACAAATAACCTCTACCACCTTTTGGTCTCTTTCTCTTCTTAATCTTTTCCCCAGCACATCTCAGTTTACTCTGCCTTGTTAAATTTCAGATACCTTATAATCAAGGAATTTATTCCTGTTCTTCAGCTTAACATAAAATTGTAACCATGATTTCTTTACTATGATTTATTCTGCACCTACACTATATAATGCCATCCTAAATATTTTGTTACTATGTAACCAAAGAATTTATTTTGTTCTATGGCACAAAATGATATTTTAATTGTTTTCTTTAATATGATTGTAACTGAATACACTATGTAATGCGGCACTTTTCTCCCCAGACCTCCACTGAAAATGGGCTCTCTGAGTCCAATGGACCTCTCCGGTCATCAAACTTGAAATAAATAAATAAATAAAATGCTCATTACATATTGCTAAGTTCTATTTCTACATGTAAGCAAGCTTTATTGTATGCCTCATTTATTTTGCATTTTTTATAGCAGAATTGATTTTAACCTTTATTTATTGTTTAACACACTAAACAGTTCCCCCTTTTTATTTTAAACCAAGGAGACAAATTCATCATTGTTTGATAACACATTTTTATTATGACAATTAACAACAGTAACTTGTTGATTAACTCTTGTTAAGCAAACTTTAATACATGTAAGCAATATGCAAGCAAGCAATAACAATAATATCAATTAAAAATATGATAATTTTTCCTGTCTACCCTGTAAATAGATTATTAAACCATGCACTCCAATCATCATTACATTTTTTCAAGTATGTTGTGACACTTGCGTAATGATCTCTAAATGTGCTTTTAGAGACTCTGTTTTATCTGGAATGAATGTACAACATTATTTTCCTATTAAGGCACATATACACCATTGGGATGCTAGTATGTAATCTAATTAGGTTCATAGGTAGGTACTAGGCTATCCTGCCCAAGGGCATTTATAAGCCTAGACAGAATGTGTTGGCTTTCACCTCCCTTTTAAATTAGTTTCCTGTGCCTCTGTCTAGCAGGGCCATTGAAGTGATCCCAGGGGTAAATCTATGATTTCCCATCCACTCGTCAAGATTTCTCTTGAAGAGAATCAGTGAGGAGCTCTGCCTAACATAAATTGGGATTTTATTTCAGAGCGAGGGAAGTCTCTGGGACAGGAATCTATCCCTCCAGCATGTTCTATTTATTGTTGTGCTGAGGTTTAACTCACTGGAGCATGTGGCTCTAAGAGATTTGGTTTTCTTGAGGTGGAGCATGTCCATTAATTCTGGGTTGGACATGGCCTTATACTAGCCCTATATAGCAGGTGCCATCCCATGCCATTCAGTTTTATAAAACCAGAGTTCTTATGGCTGTCATTCTGACAGTAATGTCTGAGATTGCACTGAAAGTGGCATTTGCCAATGCTTCAATAAAATTAAGATAGTTTTCTTAACTCCCAAATGGCTTTTGCTGCTCCATACCAAGGGAATATACCTGCTACAGAAATTACATCATCTCCTAGATCCATATCTTTTAATTTTAAATAATCAAGATTTTGGTGGTAAATACGTGATGTATCTAAGGTGTTTACGGGATTTTCTGGATTTTCAATTACAGGTAATATGCCTCTTCCTTTTTGCATTTCTAATACTTCCCTTTGGTAACTCATTTACATGATACATTGTTGGTACTACTAGCCCTATATAGCAGGTGCCATCCCATCTCTTTGGTAACCATTTACCACAAATGTAATATAACCCATCTCACAGGGCAACACTGCTATTTACTAGAATGCCATTTACCTGCCCCATAGTAGAAGTTGTATCGTGTACAACTGTAACATTTTTATCTGTTTTACTTCACCAACATATAACGTTGGTTTTACACTCATTTTTATCGTTTTGTGAAAAATGAAGTACCGCTGTGTCACCTAATATTAACTGACCCTTAGCAGGTATTAGAATAAGAAAACCATGCAAAAATACCCCAAGTACTGGCATGTGGTTATGAACGTTTATCATTTCAATTGTTTGAATACAATTATTAATACCCACTGGGATGGATACATTTTGTTGAAAACATGTGATTCCTTGTACTATAGCAGATAACTGCACTCTTGCTTTACATAACTGTACATTTATAACATGGTCTCCTGTCTCCTTTATCGATACCCTCCAACTACTGACAGAATTTAGTGGATTAGGTACCAGAGGCATAACCCCTGTTATTTGAGGTATTAAACTACATACCCAGCAATTAAAAACATTTATCCTTTTTGCATACTAACATTGTCTTGCCAAAAAAGTGTTAAAAATGGAGACCAATCTTGTTCATTTTTCCATATTTCTTTACTCTCTCTCTCATGTAACTTTACAGTTTGATTAACAGGTTGTAAGCATAATTTAATACTAAGTAATACAATAATAGTTAGTATGATAGCTATTATCAATTTTTAAAAAATCCTTTAAATAGAAATTCCATTGCTGAATCATTTTGCCTTTGGTCACCTGAAACTGGATTTCCAAAAGGATGAACTTTAAACCATGTCAATTTCATTATGTTTTCTCTGTGGGAAACCTACAAGAGAATATACTTA
The DNA here is from genome assembly GCF_019279795.1 of Protopterus annectens. Taxonomy (NCBI): domain Eukaryota; kingdom Metazoa; phylum Chordata; order Ceratodontiformes; family Protopteridae; genus Protopterus; species Protopterus annectens. The sequence goes on along the minus strand of NC_056733.1, from coordinate 714,332,085 downwards.
ATCAGATTTACATTGCTCAGTAGTTTTAATAACTCTTAACTGATCTTTATATACCAACATTGTTTTGTTTTTCTTTTTTCCTTTGATTTTATACACTAATGGTCCAATTTGTTAAATTTCAAAAGGGCCTTGCCAGTTGCTATCCCATGGACCTTCCATTTGGAACATTTTTACCAATACTTTTGTTCTGCAGGGAAGGTTTTCTTCAGGTGGTAAAATTGGCTCTTTTCTCCACAGGTGGAACGCTTGTTGTCTTCTATTGTAATCACATATTTCTATAAGCTTTTTTAACCATTGCTGATGCTTACTGATTTCTAGCATAGGCCTATCATTAGGCATATCCAGATCAAATGTTAGTTGTACAGGCATTTTATGACCTGTCATTATTTCATATGGTGAAATACCTGTTTTGCTATTTGGTGTTGCCCAGATACCCAATACAATGCCAGGCAAATACTGTATCCAAGTATTGCCTTTTTCCAAGCATGCCTTTTCAGACATGCTTTTAACGTCCAATTCATGCACTCTACTATGCCATTGAATTGTGGATGGTATGGTACATGCAATCTTTGCTCTATGCCCAACAAATTACACATTTGCTTAATGAGATTACTAACAAATTGTGGACCATTATCTGATTCTATGACACATGGCCACCCCCAATGACAGAAAATATTTTTCCATAAAGCTTCTGGTGTTGCTTTTGCTGTCATGGTTTTGGTAGGAAATGCTTCTACCCATTTTGAAAATATGTACCCTACTACTAGTAGGTATCTGTAACCTCCCTTTGTTGTTGGCAAAGGACCTGAATAATCTATCTGGACTGCATTCCATGGCCCATCCACTGGCTGTACCCGATGTAGCTGAGGCATTTTGCTTTTAGTATTTACCTGCAAACAGATTAGACATTCTTCTACAATCAGCCTAGAGACCTTTTTTAAATTTGGATTCCAGAATTTTTCTTTTACAACCACCCATAGCTTATCAGCTCCAACATGTCCCAGTATCTGGTGATTTAATTTGACCAACTGACATGCTAACTGATATGGCACATAAGGCTACCGTAACCCTTTTGTAGTGGGATATACATAACATTCCTTTGTAGGTACTCCTGCAATCATGCATTGGTCATTTTCTTCTTTTAAACCTTGCTTTCTTTGAATATTTATGAGATCTTCCTTAATTGATTGCTGGTCTAGCTCTTTTAGGGTACTAACTTCTGCTTTTAAGTCACTAACTTCTGTATTAATGTATGCATACCCTGAAAGTTTTTCCCCACTTTGTGCTGCTTGGTTTGCTAATGAGTCAGTTAATGCATTTAACCTGAAAGTTTCACTTGTTGGTTTTTGGTGTGCTTTTACTTTTAAAATACTGTACTGTCCTTGTTGATTTGACATTGTTATGACTTTATGCATGTCTTTTAATACTTTGGCATGGCGTAATGGTTTGCCTACACTGTCTACAAATCCTCACCTTATCCAAGTGTTCATATGCAGTCTTAAAGAATTTACTACATAAGCACTGTCTGAGAAAATGTTAACAGGATTATAATACTTTAGCACATACAGTACTACCGCCAATTCAGTTCTTTGAGCTGACATATGCCTCGGTAACTTGATTAGTTCAGGAGAACCCATCTGTGGATTTTCCGGAACTATAGAAAATCCTGTCCAGCATTTGCCTTTGTCCCAATACCATGCTCCATCTATAAAGACAGATGATTTAAAGTGGTCAAAATCAGATACCAGAAATTGCACATCTGGTGACATTATTTTTTCTAGGCAGTTATGCTGTTTTCTTTCATATCCCATGTGATTTGACAAATAATATTTGTCCCCTGTCTGAATTGTGACAGTTTTCATTCGGAACAATGCCATCCATTTTGCAAAGACTGCCTGCTTAATACCATCTGTGATTTTGTTCATTTCAAAATAATCTGCAGTTGCTTTTACTGCTTGGAGTGATGTTTGCACTATAATACTGTAAAATACAGTCAAATACTCAGTTTGCTTGATACTCCAGTAAATGGCCAACAACTGCTGTATGCAAGGGTGGTAGCCCAATTCCACTGGCATTATCTTTCTACTACAGAAAGTAACTGGATGTAATGCTTTTTCCATTTTGTTGTTGCCACCATGTGGCCATTCTTGCAATAGTATTACAGATAATGTGTTTTTTCCTGTTGCTTTCTATAGCACAAATGGCAGCTCTGCTGTGGGTGCTATTAATTCTGTAGCTTGTGCTAATTTTACCTTCATTTGTGAAAATGCCTCATTATCATGGGGTCCCCACTCTAGAAAGGTGGAGCTCTTCTGTTCTTGTAACATTTTGTAAAGTAGAGCAGACACTGCTGCATAATTCAAATTCCTTATTGTAATTCATGATTCCCATGAATTTATGTAGATCTGCTATCGTCAATGGCTTTTCCATTTGTAAAATGCCTTGCACACATGTAGGGCAAGGAGAACTTCCTGATGGTTTTATAATAGTACCTAGAAACTTGACCTCTTGAAGCATAAAACTGAATCTTTTCACTTTTAACCTTAAATCCTGCCTGCTATAAAGTATAAACAACTTTTTAAAGAAGCTATACATGCTCTTCTACTGTCTCAGACTGCATTAATATGTCATCAATGTAATGTAACACTGAATCATGCTTTTCTAGATGTTGCAGGATGGATCCTACTGTCTGGTGAAAGATAATGGGACTGTTTCGAAATCCTTGAGGTAATCCTGTCATGACATATTGCTGATTTTTAAATGTAAAAGCAAATCGTGGCCAATCCTTTTTTCTGTGTGGTACTGCAAAGAAGCCATTTGCTAAATCTATTACTGTAAACCATTTACTTTGTGGCTTAATATGTGCAGACAACTCTGGAACTCCCAGAATCAAATGTGCTCTATGAGTTATGTATTAATTAACCTTCCATAAATCAATAACAAGACGATAACTCCCTTCTTTTTTCTTGACTGGCCAGATTGCTGAATTTGTGGGACTGTTGCCTTTTTGTATAATTCCTTCCTTTTCCCATTCTGCAATACATTTTTCTATATGTTCTTCTGCCTCCCTAGAATGGAATATTTTTTTTGAAATGGAGGTATATAATCCTGATCACTACCCACCACTACTGGCATTTTTAGTTTTCCACAATCACTGGGACCCTTGGATCACAGATATTGGAATTGCTGATGTAAATGCTGCCACACATCCTCACTGTCCGTATTCACATATCCTGAGGGTTGTCAGGTTTTTCAGAAAGAGAGAGATTGCACAGCAACCTGCATGTTTACCTAAAAGAGGTCTCTTTTTCAACATTGGCTTTAAGGGAATATTGTCAGAGACCTCCTTTTAGGTAAACTTTATGCTCATGTATATATAAAGAATATTTCTAAAATCGTTTTAGGGTCTTATATTGGTTTCTATAACACTTTTTAAAAAAAATTTATATCAAAATTTTTTATAAAGCATTTAATTTTTGCACAAAGTGAATTGTATTTTTATCATGGTGAAATGTGAAATATTGCTTGAAATGTTTTGAATTAGATGATGTTTTATGTGAGGTGTTTATGCCATGTGAGTAGTTTGAATGTACCTATAAAAATGGTGTGATGGATTGTAGTAGCATCTGATGAAGTGGGATACATACCTACGAAAGCACTCATACGGATGTGATTTTATGTGACCTTTTCTACATTAAAGACTTTAATACTGGAATCTACAGCCTCTTTTGGGTCCTTTGTGGTTTTGTACAGTTTTTGATTATTTTTGTGTTTAGTTCTTGAGATACATAGATTTTTTTTCTATTCTTGTTTGAATATTACATCTATAATCTTGATGAGAGAATAATAATGAGTTATTTTCTTTAAAGGTAAATGAGTCTATTAGATTATGGTTTTCACTCCATTTTTTGAATACTTTTGCTATAGACAAGAGATGCAGCTTTCTCTTATTGGTGGTCTTTGAATTATCCAATATACAGTTAAAATCTCCACCTATTATCAAGTTACCATTATACATACTACTATTAAGATCTAAATGTTTTTTAGCTGTCCCTGCCCTAATACGCGGGAACCAGTATAAATTTACTGGTGTCCAGATCCTGTTATTAAACTGCAGTATAATAAGTGCTATAAGGCCTTCTTTATCCTCATAGTTGTAGATAAGTTGGGGGGAAATAACATTTTTCTTCCATAAAATTATTACACCTCTGGTTTTTGATTTATATGAGGAATGAGGTAACATTAAATATTCATTTGGATTCCATATGTATTTATCATTTGTTTTAAAGTGAGATTCTTGAAGCTAGATCACCTGTGCTTTGTTTGATTTTGGGTATCTTAATAGATTGGCCCCCGGATTCATTAATCCTCTGTGTAAGACTTAATAAGTCTTACTCAGAGACTGCAGTTGAACGGTTTGACATCAGCGTGCCATGAATATTCATGAGAGTACGCTGACTCAACTGTAACTCTTACACGGACTGAGTAGGAAAGCAGGGGGTGTGTCCAACTTCCGAGCAGTCTAAATGTACACGCCCCTGCAAGGTTATAAAAAGCAAAATGTCAACACACAATAGCGAGTTCGCTCAAATGTACTTGCACCCAACACCACACTCACTGACACTGTAAACCCCCATCACACTTACATAAAGTAAATAATTATATATATATTTTTTAAATCCATGATATAGCTGCCCATATTTGCGCGTGTGTGCGCGGGTGTGCACATTGCTTAGCTAGAATTAGCAATTCTGACATCGAAGAGCATAAGAAAGAATGTTTATGCAAATCACACCAAATTGCAATAGCATAATGGTAGAGCGTATGCACAAAGAGAAGGGATTCAGGGTTCAAGTCCCACCACTCCCCTTCTTATTTATGTTTTAAATCAGTATTTGAAATTATACCAGACATATGATTAAAATTTTATTAAAAGCAGTGACATGGCCAATGTATCAGTGAACAAAACATATATTTTTAAAGGACCCAGATAGCCTGGTGTTAAGCAACATTTTACACAGCTAAACAGAGGTGCCCATAGTTTAATAGCGCTTTACCCAGCTAAACAGAGTTGCCCATAGTTTAATAACGCTTTACTCAGCTAAACAGAGGTGCCCACAGTTTAATAGCGCTCTATCCAGCTAAACAGAGTTGCCCATTGTTTAATAGCACTTTACCCAGCTAAATAGAGTTGCCCAAAGTTTAAAATCGCTTTACTCAGCGTAATGTGTTTGCGCGGACGTGCGCGCCGCTCCAACCAGGGCATCGTAGGGCACCGGGGAGCAACATAGAGCTAAGTTGATTAAATGCAGCCACACCCCCTAGCCTGTCTAGACAGTATTAAAATAAAAGAATGACAAGGGTCGAATCCAGGACCCTTTACATCATAATCAAAGTACAGAACCACTAAGCCATGACAACATAGGGGAAGCAGCCACTATTAACATTCATAAACTTATGAATGGTAGTTTAACCATTACTAAGCAGGTCTGCAGTCAGCCAAGAATATTACAAAACGGCCAATCACAAAAAAGTGTGGGAAATGCAGCATATTTAAGCCCCATAAGTGGGAATACTCGCCATAACTGATTGTAGCTCACATTTACAGTCAGAATGGCAGGTGCAGGAGAGGGTTCATGCTTCCGAGTGCAACGTTGGGGCATTGAGGAGTCCAAATACATGGTTTGGCTCCTTGTCCACCGTCACGAGACAAGACTCCTGCAGGGTCAGTTCCAAGGGATGGAGTACAAGGCAGAGGCTTGGATCCAGTTAGCTCGTGACCTCACCAGTGCCACAGGCATTCCCCGGACTGGTGAGCAGGTCTGTCACCACCATGCAGACCTGAAGAGACAAAAGCAGGACCACCTGGGCCAGTGGATACAGGAGGCCCGTGGGATGCAGAATGCCCCACAACTGAGTATGTAGCCATGGAATGCAGTATGTAAGAATTGATAATGGAGTATGTATAATGGATAGGTATGTCTCAATATCCCTTCATTTACTTTACAGCTGCAGGTGATCGTGCTACAAATCAGCAAGCCTATGCTGATAGGCTGCTAAGGCTGCGCCACCAGGCAGGTTAGTGATTATTCTGCATGTATTGTTGTATAAAATATGGGAGAGAGCATGAAAGAAAGTGTTGTAGTCCAATAAAACAGCCATAGAATTGCCTGAATACGTTATCTGCATGTGCTGTCAGATAAAAACGTCAGAGAGGCAGAAAAAGAGTGTAGTAACCCATTAAGAAAGGTAACATATGTCTGGAATAATATCCCTTCAGGCGCTGTCATATAACATAAGTGAGTGAGCCTGAAAAAAAAATGTTCTAACCTATTAATAAAGGTATAATATGTCTTGAACATGTCTTCCATAAACACCGTTAAAACAAATAAATGAGTGAGCCTGTGGAAAAGTGTGCAATGTCATTAAAAAAGGTCTAAAACCCAGAGTGTGTCTGAGTCTGAAATGTTGTTGTATCCTTGCATTATGCAAACAGTACTGTTTGAAAATGTGCTGGCAACCCAGAGTTATGCAGTCCTATATAAAGTGGGTGATGGAAGTGCTAGTAGCTGTGAAACATATATACAGTCCACAATAGTCAGTTACTGGCTGGCATGAATAAGTAAACCTGGCACACATGTAGCATGTAATTATTCACCAGAAATGTGAGTGTGTGTTAAGAAATGCAGGGTTCTGTACAAATCGAATTGAAAATGTCATGTGAAAACATCCCAGATACGTAGATAAAAAAATATAAATGCAAACAAAAAATATGTAGCAGTAACACCTGCATCCTGGACAGTTAGTATGTCAGATATAGGTCAGGCATATATTGAACTAGCCAAACCCATGACACAACCTAATGTATAGTGGCAAGTGTAATAATACAGGTAGGGGATATACACCTGCAGTCACTGGGAATGTAGTGTAGACTAAAAGGTCATTATAAGATGTTAACCGAGGTTTTTTCTACACCCTACCGTATGTGCATAAACCATGCAATTCCACACCTCAATGGGTATGTGTAACCTTAAATATTTGTTGGGACATATGTCCTATTGTTTTATAAATATTTGCATTGATGTTGATGCATGTGCCCTGTTCAAACACCATGTTCATGGTGGCCTGTTGCTACCAAACATCCCTGCATGCTGTTGGAATATCCACTGTCGTTCAATATATGCATGTGTTATGCTTGCTGTTCAACTGTTGGAACCTTGGTGTGTTAGGTTAATGGGAATATTACTGCATGCTGTTACAACTAATCTGGAATGCTGTTGTTTATGTTGTAATTAAACACACCTAATCACAGAACGTATGGGAAGGCCGGTCCCAGCGGACTCACCTGTCCCTCCTCAGTTGGCGAGTGCACCTGGCACCAGCAGCTTTGGTGCCCATCCCGGGCTCCCCTCCTCCGTTGCTCCTGTGCCACCTTCAGGTGGAAGCACTGCAGGGATGGGGCTCATCCCCCCGTGCAAGCGCGGGCAGAGAAGGGCCACCCATCACCCTTCGAAGGGTCCGGGCTGTGGTGCGTAGGGAGATCCAGTGTTCAGTCGCTGATCCCCTATGCCAGCTTGAGGCGAGAGTGGCGTGTCTCTCGGGTGAGCCTGCACATCCTACTCAGCCCCCAGCACAGCCACCCTCGGGGCTGTGAAGGTGCAGTGGTGACTGCCCATGGGTGGGGATCTTAGTTCCACTGTTACCATCTGCGGGCTTATGGGCTTGCGATTTCCAAACATCCTTCCCTGTCAATTGTGTTCACCCACCCCATGTGTCAAACTCCGCCCCTGTATGCGTCTTGTTTGTCTTGTCTGTTTACCTCCCCAACCTACCTCCCCAAATATACCTACTCCCTCTACCTCACATTCCACTCTCACCTGAAAAAAAAAATAAAAAAAAAGGGCAATCTGTTCTCACAAAAAAATTACGCCCCATACATAGCTGTCCAAATCACACACATGTCCACTGGACATGTAAACTGATAATTCTAATTAGCAGTACAACATATTTTGTTGTCCCCACCCCTCTCTCAGGGGTGGAAGGTTTCAAATTTCACACCAAATTTCATACATATGCACAGCTGTTGCTGGTAAAGAAATGGGCAGCTATGGACCTTCCCTACATCCATCCTGCACATCCCAAGCTGGTTTCCTTACTATCTTTCCCTCTTTGTGCCCCCTTTTTCACCACTTTCCTATCTCCCCATTTTCTTTTCTTTAAAAGAAATTAGTGTTGGGGTTAGCGGGAGTAAGCACTTTTAAGCAGTAGTTAATGGGGGTGCGCGAGTGTGAGCTTGTGTGTGCTTAGCTAAGCATCACTAAGCTTTGCGCAAACCTGCTTACAACTGCTTAAAAGTGCCTTAGTCACTCTGTATGACAAGGCCCTTGTGCTGCTCAGCAGCAAAATAAAATACCCTTGTCAGTCTCGAACCCGGGACCTTGGACACAACAGTCTGCATGAAGTACCACTACACCACAGCAGATATACAATAACTCAGTGCTGAAAGCAATATATCATGCATTACCATGAGTGAATGTAAAGGGAAAATAGGAATGGCATAACACAAATCTTGTTATGTGGGCCTTAACCAGCAGGTGTTGTGGAATTGCATGACATGACTGTGAAAAGAGAATCAGCCATGGTAGTAGGGAATAAGGTTACAGTAGCAGCTTACAAGCTCCACACAGTATCAGAGCAGGATAAACACTGGCATATTTGCATAGGTCACAGGCCCGACCGCCCAACAGTGACTGCTCTACAGTGATGACCCTGATTTGTAAACAAATGTTAGCTGTGCCCCGCTGACTCCCTGTGAAATGTACTAACAGTAGGCAGAAAAGTGTTGAATGTCACTTAATGACAAATGTCAATAAGTGAGAGTAGACACCGCTTGCACATCAGACAATGTGTAGTAATACATATGCTCTGAATCCCCCAAAGTCTGAACTGTAAAATGTCTGAACTATATCACAGGTGTAACCCATTTATATGTACCTTTCCCTGAGGCTGTTCAAATATATACGTGAGAGTATCTGAGGCCTGGAAGAGTCAGAAACACACAGGCATATCAGCTTGTCTGCTGTTACACACTCTGCAAATAGCTGTAGAATGAATCCCACAAGCATGCCCTTATGTAGAAGTACAACACAGAAATATCAAAGGATGTAGCCATGTACTGCTAGCAACCACCTGTGACAATGCCATTGTTCAGGTGCTGAAAAGACTACTGTGGTGCACAGTCAAAGAATACTAGGCTGACCTCTGTCTACCATCTGGATATGTCCACAGGTGGGAGCTACTCAGACAGACAACAAGCCTTCATAGACTTACAGGCACACAGCAACTCTGCATGTTCAGTAAGATAAACATCACACGATAATAAATAATGCACTCTGCAGTTCTGCATCCCTACCCAAAGGTACTATATACCCGTGTAGTCAGGCACAACCAAGGGTGTAGGTAGGCATACACAGTACAGAAATATGTTCAGTTGTCCTGAGCAGACTGTGCTAATGTCAACACAAACCACAAACTGTTCAGAAGTGAGTAACGTACTAATGACAGTATAGCAGTTCACAAACAGTGCATGTGCCTGATATTCATAATTGGTAGTACAACATACTTAGTTGTCCTCACCCCTCTCTCAGGGGTGGAAGGTTTCAAATATCCCACCTAATGTATTGCATATGCACAGCTGTTGATGGTAAAGAAATGGGCAGCTATGGACCTTCTCCACACCCATCGTGTACATCCCAAGCTGGTTTCCCTACTGTCTTCCCCTGTTTGTGCACCCTTTATCACCACATTCCTATCTCCCCATTTACTTTTCTGTCAAAGACATGAGCACGGGGGTTAACGGGAGTGAGCACTTGTAAACAGTAGTAAGCGAGTTTGCACCAGTGTGCGCATGTGTGCGCTTAGCTTAGCATTACTAAGATATGATAAGCTACGCCAAGCTTAGCTTAGTATTGCTAACATAAAATGAGCTAAGCTAAGCTTAGTATTGCTAAAATACAATAAGCTAAGCTAAGCGTAGCTTAGCATCGCTAAGCATCGCGCAAACCTGCGCAAATCCACTTACAACTGCTTAAAAATGCCTTAGTCACTCTGTATGACAAGGCCCTTGTATTGCTCAGCAGCAAAATAAAATACCCTTATCAGTCTCAAGCCCCACACCTTGGACTCACCAGTCTGCATGATGTACCACTAAGCCACAGCAGATATACAATAACTTGGTGCTGAAAGAAATATAACATGCATTACAAGGAGTGAATGTAAAGGGAAAATATGAAAGCCATAGGAATACATTGCAATAAAGAAATATAACATGCATTACAAGGAGTGAATGTAATGGGAAAATAGGAAAGCCATAGGAATACATTGCAATAACTACTGTTGTATGCCAGTTAATTCCCTAATTCCAAAAGAAAGTACATACTCCCATGTATCCAGTGTTAGCATTAGGAGGTGTGAGTAAACGTACACACTGAGAAGAATGTACTGGAAGAAGCAACAGTCAGGTTTCAGTACAACATGCATTACACTGGCTACAACCCAGCTTCAGATATGAGACATATACCAACCTTCTGACTGAGACAACAGTGTCCACAGCAAACAAGCATGGTCTCCACCTTGCAAAACTGAAAGGCCTATGCCTACCTAACCTATCATTTTATAGCAGTGTCCTGAAATCACAGTGAGAACTGCAATTAGCACACAGCAGGCTACATGCAATTACTAAATGGTGGGCACTAATTGGTGCAGAGGCCATCACATGCATATGTGCAGATACCTACAAAAGCAGCCTGTACTTGCTGTCCACACATGCAATAATATCATTGCAGCAACTGGAGAGAGAGAGAGCGAGAGAGACAGGCAGACAGACAGACAAACAAACAGAGGCAGTTGGGGACACCAACCAAAAAAAAAACAAAAAAAAAAAAAACAAACAGAGGCAGTTGGAGACACCAACCAAAAAAAAAAAAAAAAACAAACAGGCAGTTGGAGACACCAACCAAAAAAAAAAAAAAAAAACGTCAACAGGTACAACAGACAGATGTGAGAAATACAAAGGTAAGGTATGTAACAGAGATGTATTTGCTGGCATCCGAATGATGTGTCTGAAGGGTACTCTACATACTGTGAACCCACCATATGTGGTAGCAGTCCATATCTATATGTATATACAGATGTGCATAGGGCAAGGGACATACTGCAACTGTTAATGAAGGCTGGACATATATATGTATTTGAAGGTTGCTATGTGCACATATCTATGTAGATTGTAGTGTGTGGCATTGAAAACAGCAAGCAGTGCAGGTATATGTTATGTGGTGGTTAAATGCTGTGGGACTGAGTTACAGCCAGTGAGGTCTGCTACAGCTATATGGCCTGAGGACAGTGAAATGCATTCTGCACAACACTGTGCAATATTATTACATAATTGTATGTCTTACAACTGTTTCATAATTGATGTTCCCACCATGAGAGGTGGGCAGTATATGTGCCTATATGTGCATGTATATGTACAGCAATGGATGTTTACAAGTATGTATATATATATATATATATATATATATATATATATATATATGTATATACACACACACACATATATATATATATATATATATATATATATATATATATATATATGTATATATACACATATATATAGATATATATATGTACATATGTATACATTTATATATACATATATATAGATATATATATACATATATAGATATATAGATATGTAGATATATAGATATATACATATATAGATATATACATATATACATATATAGATATATATAGAGATATATAGATATATACAGATATATATGGATATATATGGATATATATATAGATATGTATATATATATATATATATATATATATATATATATATATGTATATATATATATATATATATATATATATATATATATATATCTATATATGTATATAAATAATATATATATATATATATATATATATCTATATCTATATATATATATATAGTGAGAGAGGGAGACACGGGGTCAGACGTATTGCAACAGGTGCCTGGTGACCAAGGCATGGACTGAACACCAGTGTTGATACTGCAGTGCCATACCCCATACCAAAACACTTTACCCACTAACTACCAGATAGGTGGTTGCCTGCCTAACACTGAAGGTGTCAGAAGGCAACATGGGACACAGGTGGACAGTAGCCTCCCCTTTGATATTCACAGTGCCACACTAGTCTTGCAATCTGTCTACGTGGTACATGTCATCACAAACGATGTGTCATGTACGGAAATATTGGTCAGTGTTCCCCTGTACTCATCGCAATGCCCCATGTGGTATGTACCTCACATGACAACTACAGCAAGTGGAAAGGCCACAGACATACCTCACAAAGAGTAATACTGCCCTCAAACACATACCCTGTGCAGACTGTCTCACATAACCACAGCTACAGTGCATTGCATACCAGCCACCCAGAGGTTACCTCTGCGGAACATTCAGAGGTATGTCACACCCATAGCAGTCAGACATCCACCATGTCAACACCTCACAATCCCACTGGGCTACACGGCCTAGGTCCCTAATCCCCGTCACCTCACTAAACAGCACATGCTGGAGGGATAGGCTCCTATTGGCAAATATGCCATACTCTGGAGTAAACCACACAGCATTAACAAACAAGGCTCCTCAGTAGCAGATGTCATACATCCCCTTGATGATTGTTTGTGGGATAGGTAAGACGCCCTGGGAATCACCTCTGTGTATCCAGTTGACAGGAGCAAGTGAAATCAAATTACATGTGTGTCAAAGGCCAGCGTAGCATATGGCTAGGCTGCTGTAGGCCCTAGGGCCAATAGCGTACTATGACACAATGCACACACACATGTACTTAGTGCAATACCTGCTATGTGAGGTGGAATGAGTGTGACAGTTAATGTGTGCAAGGTCTGTAATGGTGTGATAGCTTAGTGTGAGGTTGTTTCTGTCATGGTCGTTTGTGTCCTAGGTGTGAGGCCAGAGAAAGATGTGTCAGTTATTGGGATGCAGACATAGTAGGATGGCATATGTTGTGACATAGTTCCTTGTGTACGACTGTGGTGTCCCATTGGAGGCTGAAGCAATACATGTATGCTCAGTAAGTGGTACTGCTGGTGAATCCAGCTGACATTTGCACTGTTGTACTACCTGAAGCTGTAGGCCTAAACAGCACAGTATGGTGTATGTTCGCATTCCCTGGTAACACTGTCTTGTGTGTTTCCTGTAGTATGCACAGATTACATACCTTAGGCATAGGTATCTGTAAGTAGGGGCACACAGTACTGTAAGGTACAAAGGAAATGCTCATCTGTGTCAGCATACATTTGTGTGTTGTATGAATGCCTGATGTGTGTGTAATGATGCCTGTACCATGTCCGCAATCACATGTGTGTTGCAGGGTTTGCGTGTGTACCTAGCAACATGTATACTCTGTTACAGCAGTATGCCAGCTATATTAACAACTGTGCACATATGTTAGGTAGGGGTATGGCATCAACGACTAGGGTGGGTTACTGGTTATACTGTAACTGTACTTCACATTCATTGCAATGGATGACATATTTCTTCATGCATTAGCTTGATATGTACCCCCGTGGCAAAGCTGTGCATTGGATCCCAAACACTGTGCCGAGTACTGGTGTATACTGGTTTATTATATGGAGTGTGGCAGGCACTGTCAGCCAGTTGTGGGCTGAGCACTGATATGTGGTATTGAATGTGTGTATCCCCTGACAGACGAACAGATGCTATATATGGCAGTTAACTGATATCTGTACTGTATAATATTAAGTGTGCCAAATGACTTGCTCACACATATCGTTTACTTGTCTTCCAGGCTTATGGCTCATCAAAGGAATCCCTCCTACACAGCCGCAGAGGAACAGGAAATCCCCCACAGCCTGGTTCAGCACTATATCCTGCTGTTTTCCAGGGCCAGCCAGCACCAGCAGGAGCGTACTGCACTGTGGCAAGATCTTGTTCATCGGGTAAATGACATAGGCATGCATAACCGGACATATGAGCAGGTACGCCATCACTGCAGTGATTTAATTAGACATGTCAGGCGGCGTGCATCTGATATCCATAGACAACAGCTTGCCACAGGTGGTGGGGTGGTCATACATCCCCCCCTCACCAGAGTGGAGGAACTGCTCCTAAGTGTGGTGGCTCCTGGCCTACAGCAGCAACAACATCACACATGTGTCATCATGGAGACCGGAGCCACCCAGCATGGTGACATGGAGCGTGCAGGTAACATGCCCTAGCTTTAGACTACTGTTACATGTACTGTTAGATTATGCATATGTGAGATGTGTACTGTGTTTAGCAGTTGTGCTGCCTATTGTGTGCAATACTGATATTGTGAATAGTATCTGTACACCTATGCCTGTTGTTCTACTGTAGTTTAGCACACTCACAGTAGCAATGCCACAGTTGTGGCCACTGACAAACTGTGTCATATTCTTGTAGGTCCCTCTAGTGTGACAGCAGGGCAGACGACACATGCTGGTGAGTGTGTTAACACTTTATAATTGGTATTGAAATGTGCATTTCATAGGTGAGGTGTAGGCCATGTACACATAACACACCTACACATACTGCATGCTGTACATGTTTGCTGTGAGACGTTAAACATCTCAGTAAAGTCAGTAGCTGCCTCAATCACATGCAATGCACAGAGCATCAGACACAAATGTGGCAACACTGTACTGCACATTGGATAGGCATAGTTGACACACATGTACACAACATAACATGTTTGTCATACGCAGTACACCTCAACATGCTACACATGTTGTAACCGGACAACCGCTGCCAGGTCACACTTCAGTATCCCACATGTTATCCACACATCACACATATTATACCCGAGGGGTAGGGGCCTAGCATGGGGCTGTGCAATACTCTTCAACACATAACACAGTCATGTTAGGCAATGCTCCCTATTGGGCACCTCACACACCCTTGTGCAATGTGGCTGTGTAATTGTGAACTTAGCCACGGCACTGCGGTTCAGGTACAACATGCTAGGCGGTGGTCTAGCACACTTTAGTGGCCTTGAGTGACCACATGATGCATGATGATAGCTAATGGTACTACACCCCATACAGTTAAAATGGCCATGTCCAGGATTGGTATTCCATCATGTACACGTGCACCACTCATCCCGTGTGTGTACATAGCATGCATGTGCTACACCTGTGTCCACAATTATCTGCTGCAGACACAGACACTGCAATCAGACATGGAAATCCATGTGACACACAGGTAACACATGCAGCCATGGTATGTATACCTGTGAGTGATGGTGCACAAGACATTGTAGAGCTTATAATACTTGCACAGAAATGTCGTGTCCTTGTACACATTGTGTTCCAGGGTGTAGGCAATCACTGAACATGTACACACATGCACCACAGCCATGTACACTGTCATTAACTATAGCTGTCTACACTCACACTGCATGGACTTGATCAACACTTATACTGCATGCTGACACGTGTGACGTGACTATTTGCCTTGTGATACTGTCACCCACCTTCAACCACTATTGAGTATGTTTTGGATTGCTGTTGTGTGTGTGTATCTGCTGTAGTGACGAGTGTGCATGTGTTCCTGTGTTCCTGTGTGCATGTGTGCATGTGTGCATGTGTGCATGTGTTCATGTGTGCATGTGTGCATGTGTGCATGTGTTCATGTGTGCATGTGTGCATGTGCAGACAGTAAAGTGTGTTTACTGTCTTCCTCTCACAGGTGCTGAGTTAGGGGTTGGCAAAAGCAGCAGGCGACCTGAAGCCACTGCCACGGATAGTGGTGATGATGACACATGTATTTTGGCACAGGGAGATTTGACAGGATGTGTTGTTGGTCCGCCAATCGACAATACACAGCGTTCAACCCCATCTATGCGCACACTTATACTGCCATTACATCCCTCACCACCAATGGCAATAGGCAAGGGACAGCATACAGTTGGCATAGACCAGGAGAGTGTGGTACCCATGGCACTTGCATCCCCTCACAGCAGCCATAGCTGTAGACCCGGAATGATACCACATAGGCGGAGGTCCAGGGGTTCTTGGGGGAGCACCACTGGTCGTATTGCCCCTGGCAGGCATGCCCTCACATGTCTTACGATGACCACTATGTTCCGGGCTGTAATGCAGGCTCAGGCACATATGGAACGGTACACCAGGCAGGGACTTAGGGCGCAGAGGGCACATTACACCGCTATCAATGACAGCATCCGTGACCTTGCTGGTGCCATGTGGACTTACACCGAGGTCATTGATAGACGTTGGGGGGAGACAATAGATGCCCTCCACAACATGTCTTCCTTGAGCCAGGACCATGCAGGACAGTTGCGATGTCGACGCGGACGCATGCCAGCAACAGCAACAGCTGGCAGTGGTCGCGGACGGCCCACAGTTCACAGCCGCTCCCATAGTGGCATTACCAGCCCCAGCAATGTTGGTGCTGGCCTGTCCATTGACCGTCCCAGTAGACCACGTGCACGTGGCTCTGGCCAGTCCCAGCAGGGACATGGGTCCAGTCATCATACCTCTGCCTCTGATGACAGTACCCAGTCAGGGTTGGTACCCAATACTGTCTGTAGCACCCCTGCCAGGCACAGGTACTGTGTCCGTGGCCGGAGACAGTGATCTGTACAGCCTAGCAGGTACAGTCTGTGGCTGTCCCACAAACCACCGTATATGGCAGCCACATGGTGGAGTTGTGTGCATGCAGACACACACACATTAACCAAATAACTAGGGCTCACACATACACACACACATTACATCAACATTGGCCCATGCTGTACTGTTATCCCTCACACACACACACACACACACACACACACACACACACACACACACACACACACACACACACACACACACACACACACACACACACACACACACACACACACACACATGTCGATTGGATGGGTTAATGTCAGGCTCTGGCAAACAACAAAACGCCCCGTGCATATGATGATACCTGTGCCGTCTCCTATCATCTGCATTATTGACGGAGGGACAGGCTAACATGGTGCTGATGCACAGGGTGACACTATAGCAGTGTAGCAATAATAGCAAGTTGTCAACAAGGAAGTGTAACTACATCCTTGTAGGTATATCTGAGCAGACATTATGCAACAAAGCTCTGATTGTCAATGTAGCATTGTTTACACCACTGTTAGGTCTGAGTATGCATTATCCACCGATGAGCCACTTGGCTGATGTGTGATGTGTTGCCAGCATGTGTTAGTGAGTGGACAGTACGTGTATGATGTGTGCAGTACAAATTAGTAAGTTTACATCTGTGAACATGGTGGGTGCACACTGTCTGGATGTACGTGCATAGTGGACACATGGGACGTGTGGCATACCCTGTTGTACACATTGTTAACATCTCATAACATCTTTCAATGGCCAGTATGCATTCTACTACAGTTATGTACTAACATGGGTAGATGTGTGTATGACATGGGTTGACACTATGCTGTGGGTGATACCGTTAATATCTGTCAATGATTTGTGGTCTGGTAGTATACACAACCTCAGCAGCATGACTATAAGCAATCATTGGATGATGTCCTGACAAATGACACACACTAGTAGGGAACCCAGTATCAAATGGATCCTTCCGGTGCTACACTATAACACTAACCAGTGGTAATGACCGCCACCCATTACTGTGACCACACCTGTGTGTCATATAACCCCCTTAGGTACATGCAGACACACTAGGGATGTGTCCATCCAAATCTGGGAATGCATGGATTTGCCTACAATGCATTCCCTGGATGGGATGCATATCCTACACAAGGGTATCATACAGACAGATACCTGTTGTCTGATACATGCTGTATAGCAGTAAGCCGACTATGGCATAGTCATCCTCATGTACTATACATACTATCCCGTCAGTACCACACAGGTGGTAGCCCTCAGCATGTATGTTGGGTACCATTGTGTACATACAGACCCATGTTATGTCATGTGTCCCTTGGTATCCACATATCTATAGGTATTGTGGAGTCCCAAGATGTATCACATAAGACATTAGAGGCCTGAATGCATATCCACAAGGCAGTCGTACACCTATAAAGACTGTCCATTCTTGGCAGACTTTGTTGTGTATGACCAGGTCTGACATATACCCCAGGTATATACCCTCACTCACACTACTCTTAAGTAACTGTCATGGGTGTGTGTGCCACAGATGACCTTGGCCACAGAACACGACAGTGGACGGCCATGTCACATACATACATATGTGACCTACGATCTGAGAAGCAGCGGCACAACCTGTCAATGGAAACAAATGTATTCATGTAGTATGCAGGCTTCACACCTATGTACTGATTGAGGGGGCATGTACACATATATATTTGCCATGCAGATACCTGATGTGTGCAATGCACTTACTGTTGTCATCATACTATGTCATACCATAGTAAAAGCAAAACCCACACTGCATTGACCAACAGTGACACACACACACACAGTCAGCATTTGCAGGATTCAAATCCCTGTCTAACTATGTTATGATACTAGCAAGAGATGCATTAACACTGCGTGCTATTTGCTTTACTGGCTGGTTTCTCTTCTCCTGCTGTATTTGTAGGATGGTGACATCATCAGACTTTCCAAAGAGGAATGTAACTCTGTTAGTGTGTTTTCCCAGTCTCCAAAATGTGCACTCCTCTCAAAGAAAACTGCACACATACACACACACTCACTGTTTTCAGGATTCAAACCCCTAACTATGTTATGATACTAGAGAGAGATGCATTTACATGGCGCACTATTTGCTTTATTGGATGGTTTCCCTTCTCCTGCTGTATCTGTAAGATGGTGACATCATCAGACTTTCCAAAGAGGAATGTGCCTCTTTTAGTGTGTTTTCACAGTCTCCAAAAAGGACACTCCTTTCAAAGACAATTGCACACATACCCCCCCCCACACACACACACACACACACACACACACACACACACACACTGTTTGCAGGATTAAAACCCCTACCTAACTATGTTATGATACTAGTGAGAGACGCATTACCACGGTGCGCTATTTTCTTTACTTGCTGTTTTCCCTTCTCCTGCTGTATTTGTAGGATGGTGACATCATCAGACTTTCCAAAGAGAAATGTACCTCTTTTAGTGTGTTTTCACAGTCTCCAAAAAGGACACTCCTTTCAAAGACAATTGCACACATACATCCCCCCCAACACACACACACACTGTTTGCAGGATTCAAACCCCTACCTAACTATGTTATGATACTAGAAAAAGACGCATTTATATGGTGCGCTATTTGCTTTACTGGCTGGTTTCCCTTCTCCTGCTGTATTTGTAGGATGGTGACATCATCAGACTTTCCAAAGAGGAATGTACCTCTTTTAGTGAGTTTTCACAGTCTCCAAAAAGGTAACACCTCTCAAAGGAAGCTGCACACTTACACCCCCCCCCCCAAACACGCAAAGTTTGCAGTATTCAAACCCCTACCTAATTATGTTATGATACTGGAGAGAGACGCATTAACACAGCGCACTACTTGCTTTACTGGCTGGTTTACCTTCTCCTGCTGTATTTATAGGATGGTGACATCATCAGACTGGACATGGCGATGTGTGTACACTTTGTTTTATGCCATTCCAGGAATGGTCCATGTGGGTCAGCAGGTGTCAACAGCTTGAACAAGACCTCAGAATCCTTACCTTGTGTGATCTATCTGTGGACACATTGACATTCCGTCATATGTCAACACATATTTTTGCACAGCTTGTTGGTTTTGTGGATACTACATGTGTCTGGGATGTTGATAAAGGGCTATTCAAAGTCTATGTGACACATGTGTAGATGTGTTCATTGATGTATGTCCTGGGTGGCTGCCTTGCAAACAGTCTGACATGTTTGGGAACCATGATCCGCACATGAACATACCACAGTTGGTAGGGTTGTGTGTATGTCAGCTTCCAATAGCTCTGTTTATTACTGCAACCATGATGGACTCCATGACCTTGCAGATCAGACCTCATAGGCGTACTGGACTTGACTTCCCATGGTGTGTTGTACACCAAATTGTGTGGGGAGTGCCATATGTAACTGTGACACATTCAACGGTTCCACATCCTGTGTAAGGGTGAGGCTCAGCTGACTGTTCAGGTGCATGATCTGTTTGTTCTGTAGTTTGTGCATGACACATATTGGGAATCAATGTATTCCACCTGCTGCCATGCTTTTGGCAGTGGGGGTAGCTGCTCATCCATTCTACATGTGATATCTCCTGGTATGATGATGTGGACTATTGTCAGTGGGGGATGGGTATGTACATATGGGCCTGTCTGTCATGACGTTGGCATTGTCACTCAGGTACAGTTGGCCCTGACTGAGGACATATATGGGTGTACATTGATATTTATGACATAGCTGAAGGAGGTGTCATGATTCAGTCTGGACTCCTTCTCAGCTACTCTTTACAAAACACCAACGAACATGAGCACTAATCCCTCATATACTCTTTTACATGCTTAACATCCTACTGATCCTTTGTGATCAGGCTACAGAGTATGTCATGATAATATCCTGGCATGTCCAGGGGTTGGTTTTGTGTGTACTCTTCAGTCCATCTGGTGGATATTGTGATATTGACACAATGTCACATCTGCCTCATGTACACAGACAACCCTCTCCTCCTCCTGACAAACTCAGATATATGTGTGGGATGCACCTATATAGACATACAGGGTGCTGAACTCTCTCGACCCATGACTGGCACAGTCTATCAGGTGGTGAAGGTAACCACACACACCACATATCAGTCTCACATATCCTCTAGCAACAGCACTCAGTCCACATTATCACACATAGACATACTCAGATGCTGTAATTGTACTCAACCTAAGCTGCAGAGGCCTCCAAAGCAGACACACACACACCTGCTACCCCACTACAATACCCACATATCAAATAGTTCACAATGTCAGTGTGCCACACAGTCACTGCCCTTCGGGCTAAACAACACACCTAATACACTTGTAATAGGTGACACTTATTGTCAGACACACTGACGTACCACTCACCAGCCCTAACAAGGGAATAGTCACTTTGGGCTGTCTGTTGGGTGCCAGGATCTGCCGCATAACACAGGCAGTCAGGTCACTCCAAAGCAAGTACAAGACTGGCACCATCATTGTCCATGCTGGTGTGTATAACCTCAGATGTTACTCCCTGGACCACATGACATGATACATGGAGGAACACTCTGATCATGTAGCCCAGGCCAGTATGACCCTGACCTTGCCTAGCGTCTTACACCCACCAATTATGATGTCACAGTATACGGACACACATATCACATTTAACAGTTGCCTAACAAATTTATTTCATTCATAGGGGATACAGTGTCTGTCAGCGTATGGTGACATGCTCAACATGCCACGTAGCTTCACTATGGACAGCTTGCACCTGTCACCCTTGGACTTTGGAATGCTGGCTAAGGCTCTTGCTACCACCATATTGCCTTTTTTAAGCAGGGCTCAGAAGACAAACCCACCTCCATAGACATTACAGGTTAAATGAAACTAACGGTAATGCTGCTCAACAACAGTTGTGTTAACCTGATATTGTGGCCACTCAGGACTCTCCTCAGTATGGAGGATAGCAATATCTGTGCACTGACAGACACCTGGTTCAGGCTCGCTTATGCACACCAGCACTACCAGGTTATGTTTCATACCATGCTGTCTGACAACAAGACTTGGAACAGACAACACAACTAGGGGGAGTATCCATATACATCACAGATACACACACCTCCAGGTTAGTAGCACTGCACAAAGCATCACAGACCATACATATACAACTACCATTGTGCAATACTGCCTTTCAGTTTGTTGCCTGCTACAGAACACACTCCCAAACACAGGAACCACACTCGGCTTTCGTGGGAACTATGGAGAATATGAAGGTCTCCACAAACACCATTATATTGTGTGACTTCATATACACAAATATTGACTGGGGATACTACTCAAGCCCCGACATCCTCACCCAACAGTCGCTACAATTTGTGGACTCATATGCTATGGCACAACCAGTCAGCACAGCCACGAGGGGGAATACATATTGGACCTGATCATCACCAACATGAGGACTCTATGTTCCACACCAGCGATATACCCCTCATTGGTAATGTCAGAACATACATGTATCTCACAGGACATACATATACCCTCCACACACCCATCCTGGGTAATCTTGGTGAACTTCTCATGAGCCAACATCTCACTTCACCGAAGCAAGGTGGTATCCTTCAGAGATCCTGAGACAGTGGCATATACGGCTCACACTGCTGCATCCTTTACATACACATTCTATGGACACCTAGTGGACTGCATAGTTTATGCTATCCCAAATAACAACAGGACCCACTACTACAATGGCAGGGGACCTGTCTGGTAGACCCCAGCCATTAATAAGCTGTACAACGTTAGGGGGAAGCTACTACATGATAGAGCACAATCCCAGACTGGGAAGGAATCTATGATCTGTACTAGCAGACAGCTACAATCACTCATGGACTTTTCTAAGGGCCGCTTCTACCAGACAATTACAACAGACATGTAGGACTATCACACGGCCTTCTTCAGTTATGTCAGGAACCTGGGTGGACACTCACTGATATGCTGTGAGTTACTGCATACTGACTAAACCTACCCTGAACCCACTGGCATTGCCTACATCCTGGCAAACAGGTTCAGTGCAGATGTCTCCCATCCATCCCCCCTAAGGAGCAACTATCCATCCCAACAGAGTATAACCTCCCTGACATCACACAGTAACAGGAGAGTGCTGCCCTCCCTACAGTGTACATCACAGTATCAATGTGACCAGATGGTGTCCCAGCCTGCATCATACACGAGCATTATGACAGACGCAACCCTCACATTACATCACTTTTCAGTATCGGAGTTACCACAAGGTATGTACCCAAGGAATGGCATACAGTGACAGTGGTCCTGCTCCACAGAGTTGGTGCCACAATGGACCACAGACAATATTGCGCTATAAGCCTATGTAGCCTGTTCTGCAAAGCTATGGAGCATATTGTCATAGGACTCATACACATAGACATCGGGAACCTACAGACACTCCCTGGTAGCTTCCTACTATTTGTTGTGCTTCATTTTTCCTACATATTTCAGCGCTGTTGTGGGCAGATCTTGCCTCTTGAACCTGTTTGTATTCTTTAAATGGCTAACAGGTCCATTGACATAGGGACGGCTGTCCACACAGCCTACCTGAACCTTGCAAAACCCTTCAACACAATAACCCACTGGGCCATTATGCATAGGCTCAACAGCGTCAATATGGACACATATCTCACACAATGGATTGATACCTAGATCATAGATAGCACCCACATGGTCAGAATTGCAGGTGCCATGTCTGACTATATACCAGTTACACATGGCATCCCACACGGCTTGGTCCTGGGACCTCTCTTGTTCAGTATATATTTGTCTTACGTACAAGCTACCACAGGGGGAATATGGCTGAACATGTTTGCACTTGACTGCAAACTGGGTGCCATGATCAACTCTCCAGCTGCCACATGCATACTCAATCAGGGTCTCACAGAGATGGATGACTGGTGCCTGAGCCATGGCCTACAGCTAAATGCCATTAGTTGCATAGTCATCCCCTTTGGGAATAACAACATGCCCACACATTACCACATAGGTAGTACTCCATTACATACGGTAGGAGTTGTTAAGGGTTTGGGGACATGACTTGTTCGTACTGTCGCCTTTAACATTCACGTTGCCAAAGTGGTTGGACACACCTTCTATGTGGGCCACCTTATCCCATATGGTTTCACATCTAGATCAAGTGAGGTCATTGTGCCCCTATACTCATCAAATCCATGCTTGGTTACAATGCCACATTTGGGGTGTACCTTACCTGACACCTGCAGCAACTGTACTGGCCACGGAAGGTCCTCACCAAGCAGATATAGGGACTCACACAGATACCCTGCATAGTTCAGATGCAGTAACTCCAGCTCTACTCAGTCACTTACCACCTACTCAGATATAATGTGTGCTTGTTGTTTACAGATATACCCAACCCAGAATTACTGGACATGCTCCACCTCAGGATATCCACCTCCCTTGGAGCTACACACTCCAGGGACATATACCTCAGCACAGATGTTAATAGGACATTGTGGAGGGACAGATTCTTATCCCAGAGGCTCCACTCACTGCAGAATGTAATCCCAGTTTCACATAGGCAGAGCCACCCACTGACCACCTATTGGAGACATTTTGATGACTGTAAGGGTGATCGTATATTTACCCCTGGGATATCTTCTGTGTCCCTGCTAGACAGAGGCACACTAGCCTAAACGTACATGGGCTATCTTGTGTGACCTACTATTCACACACACAGTGTAGTAATCTGACAGGGTTGTGAATGCCAAACACACTCTGGCTAGGCTTGTACATGCCCTAGGGCAGATAGCCTAGTATCGACCTCTGAACCTATGCTAATGTTCAAGATGCACAATGTTTATTGCTGATACTGTTTGCAGGTCTTTATCATCTTTGCTTTACCAATTTCCATGAACAACTTCGGTATCTGCAGAACATATTTGATTATGACAGGGTTCCACTATATTATAGATATGTCTGTTGTCATATAACTGTGTGCACAGGGCAGGTTGCTGTATAGTGACAGGTTCCTGGGTTAACACATGCAACTGCCAGATATGCGTGGCCCACTGCTGTACTCAGACATGGCCTAAGTGTGTGAGCACGCCCAGTTCTGCCATTCCATGTTTTATTGCCTGACATTTGTCTCATTTATTCAAGTGTGTGAGCATGCTCAGTGTGACCCTTCAGTATGTTGCTATCTGAGGTCCACTACATTTGTTGATGTGTGCGAACATGACCAATATTAACATTTAAACTGTGTGTTGGAAGTCAGGTTCTGTTCTCACTGCAGGACTCACCTTTGTGTCATAACTCAACAAGGATTATGCTGTGCCTGCAGGGTTTCCATGGAATACTTTGCATAGACTTATCAACATTCCGTCATACAGGTGGACCACTGCAATACTGTCATGGTTTAGTGTTTCAGTACTTTGGCTATAGTGCACAGTATCCAGGGTTCGAGGCCCATCACTGCTTTATATTTTCATACTGAGCAGACCAGACTGCTTAAGGGCCTGTTAAGCAAATATGAGCATGTTGGCTTTTGTTCAGCTATGCCCTACTTAGACCAGGCTTGTCCGACATTGCTCAATATTCACCAACATTGCTGGACGTTGCCCAATATTACTGAACATTGACCACAGTTGCGCTAGTTGGTGTGTGCGATTTTGTTTGCATATACTACATGGTGGTAATTGCTGTTTAGCTCTGCAATATATTGCTTAACACATGGTATTCATGCCTTAGGTGGTGCTGCAGGGCTGCCTATGTCGGATGCACATACTACACTCCCTGCACATGTTTGGAAGCAGGTAGTGTCAACTTAGGCATCCCTTTTACTTTATGTGCGAGTCGGAGAGAGGTATCATTTCCAGAGTTCCTACTGAGCCAGTGTATGTGCTATGCGTTGCCTCTTTGCCAAGGCCAAAGCATACTGGGTATTCCTCCTTCTGCCTACTGGGGCAGGCTCAGGTTGTTCCTCCTCTGAGTCATGCTCTGCCTGTGATGGCCTTGGCAATGGTGGGGGGCTGTTTGGCCCAGGCCTATGTTGGTCCTGCTGCAGCTGTTTTCGCAGGATCATATTATGTAGCATAGCACATACCATGACAATTTGGGTACATGTAGCTGGTGAGTATTGCAAAGCTCCACCAGATGTGTCCAGGCACCGGAATCGTGACTTGAGCAGCCCAAACACACGCTCTATTACATTACATGTTTGTGCGTGTGCCTCATTATGGCATTCCTGTTCAGGTGTGTGTGCATTTCTGATGGGTGTCATCAGCCACGGCTCCAGTGCATAGCCAGCATCCCCCACTAGGTGACCATGTGGGATGTCCCCATTGGCAAATGTCTGGTACAGCTGTATCAGATGCCAGATATGGGAATCATGGTAGCTTCCAGGGCAGCCTGCACACACATTCAGTATTATGCCCTGGGCATCACACACGACCTGGCAGTTGATGGAGGGGAAGCCCTTGCGATTGAAGTAGACACTACCGCGCTCGCTGGCTGGTGCTTTGATGCATATGTGCGTGCAGTCTATTGCACCCACTACCTCGGGGTATTCCGCTATTTGCTGGAAGAGATGGATATTGCTGGCCAATACCTCATGGGAATTGGGGAAATATACATGATCACCAACATGTGCTGACATGGCATCCAGAAACTGGTGTAGTACCCTGGATGCTGATGCCTGTGATATCCGCATCATATCACCAGTTGGTCTCTGGAAGGTACCTGTTGCTAGTATTCTTAGGCCAACACATACCTTGGTTTCCACTGGGATGGGTTCCCCTCTGTTGGTTCTGTGTGTGAGGCGTGACCTCCACAGCTCAACAATTTGCTGCAGGAGGTCTCTGTCCACTCTATAGCACTATCTCCAGCTCATGTAGCCCCTGGTAGGTTACCCTGGGCCTGTACACTCTTCTCCGTCTCCTCACTGTGGGTTGTCCTGCAGCATTTCCATTGTCACCACCCTCAGCATGTTGCATATGTCGCCTTATAACAGCAATGGCAGCGCCTAACATTTCTTTGTCTCAGTAAAGCTTTTTCAGTTTTCACTTCTATTAGCTTACTGCAGTGTCTGTTGTGAGAAACATAATGGACTGTTGTTTGCAGAGTTTTAAGTGCTAGGCTGGGCTGGGCTAGTGTACTGCCTGTGTAATTGCCTGATTCTGATTGTTTTCACCTGCTAGCTCTCCTAGTACTCCCTGGTAGCTTCCTACTATTTGTTGTGCTTCATTTTTCCTTTCTGTTTCCTCAGGGGGGAGCGCCACGCACACAAGCGCAAACACGCGCACAGCTGCTAACACTCGCGCACACATGCTTACACGGACTAAAACTTGCTTATTCGGGTTAAAACACGCGCACACCAGCGCAAGCGCGCTTACAACTCCTTAAACAGCCTTATACATGCTTACTCCAACTTAAACGCGCGCACTCACGCTTGCACGCACACTGTCTTACTCGGGTTTACAAGTGCGCACACGCGCGCATACCCACTCAGCAAGAAACTTTGGTGTTATCCATGGCATACACCTTCCATTTCTTGCCTTTCCCTAGCCTACCTGTTGACACACCTCTTTCCATGATGTATAAATGACAGCTGACACATGCCACTCTGCTCCAATGAGCTTCACTTCTTTCATACATACCCCCCTCGTGATGTCACCTATCTTCTACTCTGTTACTCCCCATATCCTACTCCTACACTCCACTGACTGTCCTCATTTGCTATGTAAACTTGCGATTCACTATCCTAATACTCCTTTACATAGGATTGCCTACTAATGCTTGGTTACATGTCTTAGACTGAGCTTCCCCCTTAGCAACCGCTACTCGGTGGCCATGTTGTCTTCAGCCTGCCATTCCCTTGCATTGTACATTAACAATTTGTATAAAATCCACATTTGTGAGTTTTAATTTTTAGTATTCTGGGTTTTAGAGGCAGCCCATTTGCGCGGCGCTGCGCTATGCTTAAACATCGGAAATCGGCGAAAAAAAAAAATATTTTTATTTTTATATTGCATCAGGAAACATTTCCAATGACCATATATTTGGCCATTGGCATGCCTCCTGCACTGGATGCAACCTTTATTTGGAGCTGTCACGGCTCCGTTTTGCTAGTTGTCAACTAAGTACATTTCTGCAAATAACACTGCTCTTACTCGGACAGGTACGGGTTTCCTGAATTGCAAATCTACTTCATTTGCATGCCTTTCACCTGCAATTGAGGTAATTTGCATATCCCTGCCCTGTCCGTGTAAGAGCCATTTTAGGAGCTCTCTTACACACCCCTACAGGCTGTTCCTGGATCGCTCGTCGGACATGATGGCTGCATGGAGTTTTACTCTACTCTTAGACTCCGTGCAAGCCATCGTGAATCCGGCCCTTGATCTTTCTTTTTGGATTATTTATTCCATTAATGTTTAAAGAAAGTAATGTTAAATCCATATGTTATGATTGGTTTATAGGCTATTTATAGAATGTATAATACTCAGATCCCTTCTATAACCCTGAGGTTGTATAAAGTCTCCGTCATTTCTAATTGTTTTGATCAGATTGATTTTTACTGTTGAAAAACATAAATTAAATTCTGATTCAGGCCAATAAAAAGAAAAAAGTATGATACAAGAACAATTGAATGTAACACAATAGTCCAGCATTCCAAATATTCCCTTATTATACATGGAATGATGAACATTCCTAATCTGATAGATAAAAAAATAATCTATCAGATTATCTCTCATACCTTAGCTACAGGAGAAAAAAAATCCCTCTGAGCTCCACATTAATTTTATTGGACATCTTTCATAATATTAGTGAAAAAAGAAATCATTAGTTAACTAGTCTTAATGATCAAATATATCTAACTTTAACTATAATTACATATGAAACAATGTTTTATATTTCTCAATTGATGTCTTATCACTCCTTAAATAGTATACTATCCAGTCTTTCGGCCTTTCCTGGTAAGGGGTCGCCACAGCAGAACTCCCATCTGCTAATGATTGGTAGTGGATTTTTACGGTGCCGAGTTGCCAGCCCGATGCTCAGCCTTCAAAGAAGGCATGCCCATTCACACATGCACCTACCTGCATGTCTTTTAACGTCACTCGACCATGGGGAGGACATGCAGACTCCACACAGAAGGAGCTCAAGCCAAGAATCGAATGGGAGAACCTCTTACTGTGAGGCGACAACGCTAACTGCTGCACCACCGTTTGATAAAGTGTTTCATTTTTTGATTGTAGTATTGCCTAAAAAATTACTTGTGAAACATATTGATTGGCCTTGTAAACCATTTGAAGCTTAATCATTTCCTTTTAAGTTAAAACGCTACAGGTATTTTAATGTGTATCTGCAACATTTGCTTATTGATCATTGCAATCTCTCCAATCACTACCCTTGTGAAAGAGACATAAATAATTACACTGGTTTAAAGATGCTTCATTTGGAGAGTGTTGTGTTGCTCCAAAACTGAATGATTCTATATGATCAATTATGCAATTATGCACTGGTTTGATGTTATGAGTACTAAGTCAATTCACATGTAACCTCTGATTTTTCAGCAATGACAGATATTTTCTATTTGTACACATTTGATGCTTGATTGCATTGACCATAGTGACATATTTAGGCTGCAATTTTATATAAACCTGAATTGAAGACATTCCATCTTAGTTTATCAAAGTACAAATTATTTCTGGAAGACCTTGTAAAATCATGAGTATTTAAACCTGGCAATCTGTATTGACCATAAACTAATACAATAAATACCTTTTTTTCCTTTTAAAACATCTGTTGTTAAGATTCACTCTGAGAATATTATTCTCATCTAGAGCAACTTCAAGCTGTAAATTCAAAAGTAAGTCTATTAACATATTAATCTGTTGAACATCCATTCCAACATCCTGTCTATTATCTTATAATATCATCAGCTTTCCTATAAGTACAAATGAACGTTGAATGCCATTGAATAAAAAATGAATAATTGACATCATTAGCTGCAGAGGTTTCTTTATGTATTTTACTTTAAATAGTATCTGCCAGAGTCTATAATACCTTTTAGTCTGCACATGTGGATTTTATATTCTTAATTGCTATAATGTTGACTTTTGCTTTAACCCTCAAGACTAACTTTACGTCATGCACTAGGTATGAGAAACATAGGAGGAAACAACAATAGGCTGACAGTATGTTTAAGTTTTAACATCCTTTTTTGCTAATATATTTTTAGAAATTCTATGTCAGTGTGTCCTCCTGTCTGTAATTGTTCCCATTAGTAAAACAATATAGTGAATACAGTGTGATTCATCTTTCTGGTTTCAATAATTCTCACTAAAGCTTATAACCAAGAACTGATTTTGTTATGGCTACCTGTGTTGCTGAAGCTTTTAGTGATGTAACTATGTTTTCTATTCTTCTGTATGAAAAGATTTTCTAGTATCACTATTAGGTTTATTTTTATGGTTGTCATTCTCACTAGGACAGTTAAGGAGGAAGAAGGTTTTAATACCACGCAAAATAATTACTAAGGTTCATAACATTTTGTTTTTTGGCATGAAATCATTTAATTAGCCTTCATGCTGAAGCTAATTGGCTTTCCAAGATTACAGACTTGATAGAGTTCCCTTCACTGATATACATACTCTTTGACTATTTAAGCATGCTTCTTGTGAAACAATAGAATATGCATTACTTGTTTTGACTTTCAATATTTATTAATATAGCACTAAAGGATGACATGACACAATGTTTACTCATAAACACATTGTATGTTTTTGTGCCTGCAAAACTGACAGAATGCTAAAGTCTATGGATTCTTATTATTTAGAAGCAGCTTGTGCCCTATGGCCAAACAATGTTCCAAATTAGAAAAAGATGTCATGTGAAAGAGCTATGACCACTCTCAGTATATTTAAGCTCTGTTATCAGAAAAGGAATGCCACAGACACTGGGATAATTACATGTTACAAACAGAGTCGGTTTGGCACTATAGCAACACTAGGTTTTCATCTGCTCAAGAGTTGCTGTTTAATTTGCGGTATATATTATTAGAGTTTCTAATATGTCTCCAGTTAGAGATGAGTCACATCTATTTGAGGCTGAATTTTTATGTAACCTCTGCTTTCCCTGTAACCTTATGCTTAAGTTAACATATTTACAAGACCATTTGTCTCTTTAAGGTTTTAAGGAAATGCGTATGTATGTTAGCTTCACATTTCCTATCGTTTGTAACCTAACTTTCTGTATGCACGTGCTTTCCTTGTCTTGCTGTTATGAAGGAAATAAACCAGGAAGTTTAGTTTCCTTTTAACTGCATCCGTTCAAGGATATTTTAATGTTGTCACTGAAACTTGGAAAGACATCTGTGATGCATTTGTGTTACAAGGCATATAAAAAGGACTTGTTCTAGTGATTACTAAGTTCGTCAATGCTTTAAGAAGCTCGCGACTTTTTCACAGGTACTTTTAGTCAACTCATAGCCTCTCAGAGCGTCATGTTTTGAGTGAGATAGTTTTCGATGAACTTTTTCTTAACGATGTGTGCATCTGTGACATGCTTGCCCAGTTCTCAACCAATAAACTACACTATTCTCAAAAGAACTGGTCAAATGCTGAAATGTAGTAACTACTTTTGTACGTGTACTAACATATAGCTTATCGTGGTCCGATTCATCAGTTTACTCATTGCCCATAATGGCATGTCACAAAACATATCTTTACATCATATCTTATTAGTTACAACTCTCTTTCTCTCTTTTTTTTTTTTTTTTTGCGGTATTTCCTTTCCGTCTGACAGGAACAAAAGCAAAGTAACATGGTACACTAAGATAAACATTTCTAGTTCTGTCTGACAGTGAAATGATTTTTATAACGAGATAATAAGCAAAGAAAAGAATGAGAAGAAGAGACAACAAAGTAAATAGTTAATTATACATGTTTTTTGTTTCCTTTAGTAAGTGCCTCACATCTTAGTGTATTCTTTGAGAGTATAAGTAATTACTGTGTTTTTAGTTTCATAGGTTCATAGGTAGGTACTAGGCTATTGCCCTCGGGCCTATACAAGCCTAGCCAAAAATATACCCTGGCTTTCGCTACCCAAGAAAATTATTTTCCTGTGCCCCTGTCAAGCAGAACCACAGAAGTGATCCCCGGAGTGAATTTCCTATTACCCATCCAATCATCAAGATTTTTCTTGAAGAGTGCTAATGAGGAGCTCTGTTTGACATAGATAGGTAGTCTGTTCCAGAGTATGGGAAGTCTCTGGGACAGGAATCTATCCTTCCAGCATATTCTATTTATTGTGGTGACAAGGTTTAGGTCCCTAGAGCGTGTAGCTCGGTGGGATTGGGATTTCTTTAAGTGGAGCATGTCCAACAGCTCTGGGTTTGATATAGCTTTGTATGTTAGGCAGAGAACACCCCTGAGTAGGAGATATACGACGGAGTAAAGCTGGAGTTTTTTGAGACGGTGTGTGTAAGGCATCTGTTTGAGGCCAGTAATCCTCTTTGTGAGGTATTTTTGCGGCCTTTCCAGTTGTTGTAGATGTCTTGTGAGGTACATACCAAAAGGGGCATTGTACTCTATAATGGGTCTAATGAGTGATGAGTAGAGGGGAACAATGACCTCTTTTTTTCTGGATGAGAAACCTTTTGTGATGAGGTGTGCCACGGAGAAGGATTTCCTGACCACTTTGGCGATATGATTATCAAAGGAGAGACTGCAGTCCACCTGTGTCCCAAGATCTCTTATCACACTTTCGGTGTTAAGTAGACTACCACCTATGTGGTAGTTCATGGGTACAGAATTTTTACCAAAGGGGATGACAATGCACTTTTTGGCATTGAGCCTCCTTTCTCTATTTTCTAGGTCATCAACCTTATTGGTAAGACAGTTCTGTTGTATAGAAATTCACTTTACTTGTATTCCTCTTTAAGTTTTCCCTCTACATCACTTAAGAAAGTTTCAGTGTCTGATATTTTGGTTTGGTGTTGTTGTAACACTTCTCTGAAGGCTTCAGTTTATTTCTGAGAATTTTCTTTAAGGTTTTCCAAATTGTCTTTAAAACTAACCATTTTCAGCTATGGCTGGTGTAGTGTAGAGGACATGAGCTGTGTTTCCTTTTTCAGTGAGGTTTCTGAGTGAGAGTTCTTTGAGGTGTTCATTCTCACAAAGCAGATATAATCTCCAAGTTGTTTTGACAGGAAAATATTGATGTATATATTCCAGAATTAATATGCTGATAGTTTAGAGGTTTGCCAACAATATTAGACAATACTTTTTCCCTGTTTTTCAAGTTAGTTTTGTGGAGCTCTAAAATTGCTGCTTTCATTTAGCCATCTAGGCTCCAGCCCCTCATGTCAAAGGCTTTTGACATGTCCAGGGAGATTGCTGAGACTAGTTGTCCATTGTTCATATGGTGATGAATGGTGTTGGTGGGATGAAAGCCCTGCTGGGTATCAGAAGGTTATTAGAGGTAAGGTGATGTAGGAGTTGTTGCTGAATACATTTCTCTAGGATTTTAGCTATGGGTGGGAGGATAGCAATGGGGTGGTAGTTAGAGATATCTGTAGAGGGGCCACCCTTGTGAAGGGGGATGATGTGAGAGATTTTCCAGATATGTTGCACATAAATTTTGGAGACAGAATGATTGTTAACTGATGGTTAATTAAGTAAGATTTGTTTTGGTATAGAAAGCCTAGTTTTTGCTGTGTTTTTTTGATGGAGTTGTTGATGTGCGAGTCAAATTTTAGTGTGCTGTCTATTATAACTCCTGGTAGCTTTGAGATGGATATGATTTTAACTATCATGTTATTAGTTGAGGTGATGTTGAAGGATAGATTATTTGCTGGTTGAGACTTAGAAATAGATAGCATTAATTTTGTTTTTTTTTTACATTTAAAACTAATTGGTAAGATGTGAACCATGACTCTGTGGAGGCGAAGGAGTCTTGAGTCATTTATGGCAGCAGAGGGAGGTTTGGGGATGACTATATTGAGGTGGTGTCATGAACGTATTGTATTATACAGGCATTTTTGCTAGCTTTAAGTAGGTTGTTAGTGAGAATGTTGAAGAGTACAGGACCTAGTGTGGGGCCTTGAGGTACTCTGACAGCGACAGGAAGGAAAGGGAACAGGTCTTAGTCCATTTCACAGTTTGCATGCTGTTGGATATGTAGCTGATGAACCGTGAAAGAGATGCTTGAGATAAGGCTAGTGATGACAGTTAGTTGACTAGTTGCTGGTGGTATACAATGCCGAAGGTCTTTTGACACATCTATGAACAGGGAGGATACTAGGTTTTCTTTGCCTCTGTTTGCATTTATGGTTTCAGTGAAGCTGAGCAGAGCTGTAGTTGGTCTGTGGTGGGGTCAAAAAAAGATTGTTGTTGGCGAGGTGGGTTTTGAGTTGGGATTGAATGTATTTTTTACAGTATTTTGTAAAGGAGTGAAAGGATTGCTATGGGCTAATAGCTGGAGAGGTCACTGTCAGTTCCACTCTTGCGCAATGGTATGATGTGTGATTTTTTTTTTTTCCACTGAGAGAGGGGACATATTTTTCCATGATGTACCTATTAATAACCATTGAAAATGGGTAAACCAGTGTGTCAGCTGCAATGCTGATGCAGTTGAGCGACAGGTTGTCTGCTGCTGGGGCAGTGGTGTTTAGTTGTCGGAGGCATTTCCTGATAGTTGATGTAAGTACTGGCTGAAACGAAAAATGAAAGGTATTGTCAGTATGGGTGGAAGAAATAGTGAGGCAAAAAACACTGTTTATGTGACTGATGTCCACCGTGGGTAGAATGCTTTTTTTTTTAACAATTTCTTTATTGATAATCAAACATACAACATTTGAAACTGTTAATAAACAAGAAATTTGTAGGAAAAAACATGTTTACAAGCTCTATAAACCTCATCTGCACAACTACAGTACCCGAGCTAACATAATGAAATTGCATTAAAGCTAATTTACAGAAAAAATATTCAAGACTGGAGATACAGAACAAAAAGTAGACCAATACTCTTGCAGTTCTTGATTGTACTTTTTTGTCTGACATACGACCATATCATGGCCTCATGATCAAAAATTGCGAAAAAAAGTCTTTTGAGCCTTGGCGGCACTCTCTAAAAATACAGTCAATAACTAATACTGCTAAGTGCCTTAGCCAAATCCATTGTACTCTTGATAACAGAACCTCTGTATCCTTTGCACCTAGCAACCAGAATCCAGGATTGTCCATATCCAGCAGATAAGCTCTTAAAGCCCTTGAAGCCACATCTTGGATATCTTTCCTGAAGTGTTTACAGGAACTGCATTCCCACAGAATGTGCAAATAATCCTCCTCTAGTTATAACACCAGCAGCAGCTCTCTGCCGTCACTAGCCTGGTGGATATTCTCAAGAGAGTGCTGCCAGTGATGTAAAAGTGTAATGCTTGTGAAGGCCAGTAGATGGCTCTCACTATAATCCTTCCATTCTAAGAGAGAGTGTTGCCAGTAATGTAAAAATGTAATGCTTGTGAAGGCAGTAGAGGGACCTTACTATAATCCTTCCATACTGTCAAATAGAATTCCACTGCAATCCAGGAGTCTCCTTGTTTAACACGTTTTCCCCATGTCATTCTTACAGTCTCCCCATCCTAAATTACAGAATGCTGAAAAAGGTATAAATGGATGCTAAAAGACGCTTTTGATATTGTCTCATGCTAAATATTATTTCCATATGTGATGGGAGATCTACACCTACATATTGCACTGGGGATCTAAGCTGGAGTAATTGCCAACACTTAAACTTAGCAGAAGCTAACTTTTCTGTACACTCCTGAAATGCCAGGAATTCCTCTGTTGTGCTGTGAATTAAGTCCTGTCAATACCATGCCCCTTTGGCACTCTAAACTCTCCAATGAAAAGCCAAATTATTGATACATACTGTGCCAAAGTACAATATAAAGGGCTTGATTTCCTACCTGTTAATACCATCCAGTTCTGCTTATCTCTCCCCACTGGATCCCATGTTCTGTGTCTCCCATCTTCTCTCCCGGGCATCACGTCAGTCGCCCTACTAGACAGGGGTCCAAGAAAGTAAATAGTGTGGGAAGAAATAGCCAGGAAATTGTTATGGCAAGGCTTGTATAGGCCCTAGGGCCGATAGCCTAGTAGCAACCTATGAACCTATGAACAAGTAACTGAAAAAATTCCAAAACTTGAAATTCTATGGAGGCCCAGACTGGAGGGGTTGCATCCCAGCCTGTAAAATTGAGTGATTGTAGTTGCTTTTGTGTACAAAATGATGTCTGGAAGGCCTAGTCCTTCAGATCTCTTGGGACTAGCCAATACCCTTCGAGCAATCTAATAGGGGTTTTACCTCCCATAAAAATTCACAAAGTTGGGCATAATATGTGTGTTCAGTATTCCACGACTGACTATTCCACTTGGACCATGAATCCCTGTTTTCATGAGGTTTTATTACAAATGTTTTCATATGGTAACAGTTTTAAAATGTAATATTTATAGCCAGCTGATAGGGATTAACAGATCCCAACCTAATGGAGGTTTGTTATTAGGAAGGTAAAGTATATCTGAATAGTTTCCAAGAGTTTATGAGGCTAACTGTCCTTGTGGGATTTTCATAAAGATCTGTTATTAAGTGAAGTATATGTGAATAATTTCTAAGGGACGTAATTAGTGCTCAGGTGGGGGTATAACTAGTGCTTAGTTGGCAGTGCTTTCAGATTGTGGTGTTTTAAGACTGCATTGATTAAATGAATTTTACCTAGATGAAAAATTATAAGTATGTTTTTATTGAAGAGGAAACTCCCTGAACCAAAGGTTTTGTATATTGTTCATGTTTGGGATAGGAACAGCATTCATATTAATGTGCTTGATGTGTCATGATGTTTTGAATTTATAAGAATTTTTTGAATGATTATATGCCAAGAAATGCGTAATAGTATACTTTGAGAAGTCGTCTACCCTGGTAACTATCATATTGAGAACATACTCCTAAGAATTGACCCAGTAATCAGGGATTTAGGGATGCACATAGATAGTAATCTAGTCTTTGACAATCATGTGTCAACATCAGTACAGAAATCATTCTATGTTATGCAACTTATACGCAAAGGTATATGGCATCTAGGTCCAAGGAGGCAATCATTCCACTGTATTCAGCATTCATCAGACCTATCATTGAGTACAATGTCCCCTTTGGTATGCACCTATCACATCCAGCAACTGGAATCTCCACAGAGGTTCCTCATTAAAAGAATACAGGTCATAAGTAAAATGTCCTAAGAAGATCACCTCAAAGCCCTGTCCCTCTTTTCTGTCTCCTATATACTGTTCATAGGTTCATAGGAAGTTAAGCTATTGGCTCTAGGGCCCTTATAAGCCTATCTATGTTATACCCTTGTTCCCTTATTATCCAAGTTGTATGGTGTATATTTTCAGCCCGAGTCTATGATCAGCAGCAACTGCCCTTATCCAATGATTGCGTTCAGAAAATATGTGCTAATGCAAAAGCCTATTATTCTAACAATGTTCTAAGTTTATAAAAAAAATAATATAAACATTGAATGATGCTAAGTTTATAAAAAGCATTATTTAAAATGTATCCCTGATTATCATAGGGTCATAGGAAGTTACTAGGCTGTCAAACCAGAGGTCATTTGAAGCTTAGTCATCTCATTCCAATGTAATACCACCCGGGAATTGACTCTAGTCATTAACTGATTAGTTAATTTGATAGTGAGAAGGGACATTGTTTGCGCTGAAGGGAATGATGATGCATTTCTTTGCATTCAGTTTGAGACCGTGACTAATACTCCAGTCGTCGGTCTGTGTAAGACCCTCCAGAAGTATACTGACATCATTTGGGGATTCAGTGATTGCACCTAGTTTGTAGTTGTCTGCAAACTTGGTTAGCCACAACCCCTTAGTTTTGTCCTGAACTTCTGAGAACTGTACACACAAAAGAGTAGGGGGCCCAGCACTGACTCCTGTGGCACCCAACTTGTAACAGGTCTGCTGTTTGATGTGGAGTGACTCACTTTGATAGTTTGTGTCCAGTTTGTGAGTCAGTTGACAGCCCATCTTACAGCAAAAGGGTTTGCATTCAGTTCACTAAGTTTATCAGTAATGCTTGAATGTGAGATTGTGTCGAAAGTCTTTGCCAGGTCGAGGTATGCTGTGTGCACAGATTTGCCCTCATCAATGACCTTGGTCACATTTTCAAAGAAATACAGACTACACATGATGACTGGTGTAATCATATGACATATATAATGGATTCACATCAACAGTACAGATGGCAAAACTAAAACACTGAAATAAATTGTGCCATATTAATGGTGAGTGGTGAGGAACAGAACATGGCATAGAATGCAGTTTATTAGTGTCTCCTTGGGTCTATATTAGATCAGCGAAACTGTATTACTGTGAATGCCATTTCGCCAACGCATATAGACCGAAATCCAAAAATAGCGAAGGCTCAGTTCTGAGATTTTTTTCCCAGGGGAAAAAAATTGCTTGGCCTGAGTTGTGACATTGCCCTTTACCCCACTGTAATGCAATCTCTGAGTTGGTATATTTAGTTAGTGTGGGAGTGGGGGGCATATCCCCCCCACATTGGGGTGTGTGGGGGGAGAAGTCCCCCACTTTGTTATGTTTGAAATTGTGTGTATGTGTTTTTAGTGCAAGCGATTTATCACTCTTTTGAATGTTCTTAGTTTAGTGAGGTCGCTGATTACGTGTCGATGAAGAGGCGTTCGATGGAATACCTCTTTGAGCATTTAATATAGACCCGTCTCCTTTTGCTTCCTTATTAAATAGCACCCAGAAAAGCACTTACAAACTAATCCTT
This sequence comes from Protopterus annectens, assembly GCF_019279795.1. NCBI lineage: Eukaryota > Metazoa > Chordata > Ceratodontiformes > Protopteridae > Protopterus > Protopterus annectens. The sequence continues at coordinate 714,293,437 of NC_056733.1, read as the reverse complement.
AAGAAACTAGCAAAGCACTGTTTTCAAATGTAGCACTGATCTTTACCTAACCTGCTCCAGTGACATGTCTCTTTAATAAATAATTCTCCTGGAAATACAAATATCCTAATGGGAATCTATGAGGTAAACAGAAGTGCCATGTACTACAAACAATTATGACCAAACTGTCATTTTGTTATGTGTTCTTAAGATGAATTCAGGACTTTCACTTGGAGATTCAACTCTTGAGGTGAGTTTATTGAAATACATTTCCCATTCACATGACAAACTTCTTGTGATCTATGACCCAATCACAATCTTCCATGGTACTTATTTTTTTTCTTTTTATGTCATCCCTGAACTTCAGTTGTTGAGCATAAGGAAGCAAATCAATCAGTTACAAACCCTCATTCTCTCATTAATAAACTCCCCAGATCTTTCTCTAGCCCTGCGTTGATATCTGTGTTATTATTAAACCTGATTTAAATAACATATGCCCTACCATTCTTATTAATCTTTCATGGGTATGCATGTGTGTGTGTGTGTGCGCGTGTGTGCATGTGTGCGTGTGTGCGTGTGTGTGTGTGTGTGTGCACGCGCGTGTGCAGGAGTGCACATGTGTGTGCATGTGTGTGTGTCAGTGTTCAATTGTGTGTTTATGTATTTGAGTGTTAGCAGATGTACATGCAGCATTATTCTCTAACATGTGCATGTCTCTGAAAATATGCAATAATGAGCTGTTGCTGTACTTTTCCACTCGTAATTTTTACACATATTTTAGTAGCTTGTGTTTTCTCATGCAAGTTATTTCAGCATAACACAACTCATGACTTCGAACTCAAACCGCCAAACAAACCAATGAAAACAAAAACCTCTAAGGAAACAGTCCTGCAGCGATAAATTCAGTGAATCCAATGAAAGCAGATAGTCGCTTAGTGAATATTCACTAAGCGACTATCTGCTTTCATTGGATTCACTGAATTTACAACTCATGACTTGCCCGCCTCCATTTTCTTTCCTATTTTATGAATCTCCACACAGTATAAACGTACACGAGTGTATATTCATTAAAGGAATGCTCTGTTCTACTTATGAAATGTGTAGCTATGCCTTACCCACAGTAGTCTTTTGAAACCCATGACTTTGCAATGACAGCTTCCTAAGGTAATTTTTTATACAAACAATTAGTGGGTATTTGTGAAAATGGATTTTATGTTCATGTGGTTTCTGCCATAAAAAAGCAAAGTGCATTCAGTTAAGACACATTTCACTATGCTGGCTGACTGAAGCCATGATTTAAGAAATATTTGAGAACTAGTGCTTTCAGAATATCTAATTGTATTGATGCACTAGATTATTTAGATTTTTTTTTTTTAACAAAATGAGAAAATGAGAAGCTAAACTTTTGAAATGAGCCTAGAAATAACCAAACTAAGCTGTCATCTTATGGTGAAAAGAGAGAAGTTAAACTTTTGAAATAAGTCTAGAAATAACCAGACTAAGCTGTTATCTTATGGTGAAGAGAGCTAAGAGTTCAGAGCTTATTTACTTAGAAAAACAGTTAAGCAGTCACTGTACTTCAGTGATCAGGCTGCCGACTGCAGGTGTGAAAATAAAACAAGTGACACAGAAGGTTTTTGTTTCATTTCTCTTTGTCATAGAGTCACTGTGAGAATGCCACATCATCCTCTAACTGAACACCAGAAATAGTTAACGTAGACATTTTGGTGGTGCTGTCTTTGGCCAGAGAGAAACGATCAGGGGTTCCAGAACCTCTAATACTATCATATCCAAGGTACTGCAGGGCTTTCCCAGGCTTCTGTTGATACCAAGACAGCCAATAACTACTGGCACTCTCTGTGCATGCAATGTGAGCATTTTGTCCCAGAAGCACATTTATTAATAATGGTTGTAGTACAGTTAACTGAGCCCAGCAACCTGCAAAATTAAACAAATACATGGCAATTCAAAAAAACGTGCTTATCAAGAAATTTTGTTACAATGTAGCTTAACTAACAAGTCTTTTATAATAATTTCTATTAATCAATTAAGTTCCAATGATATGTCATCATAAATTAAAGAAATTTATAGGCATAATTCATTCTATTACATTGCAGCATAGCAGACAGAATTAATTTGAATAGATGGTAACTCTCTGTCTTTAAAATAAAATTTATAAAATGAATTTAATATATAAAAATGCATATTCTTTACATTGTCAGTAGGTTGTAATCAGAATAATAGCAGAAACCCAGTTGCACATTATCGTGATATTAACTGTCAAGAGTGTTACAGAATCAGCATGAGAGTCTGTTATTAATGCTTGGTTGTTTCCTTAATGTTACCGATAGAATCAAACCCTGCCTTTATTCAAATCTGCTCACTCTTCAGTGATTCCTGGAGGTACAGCCTACAGATTGCTCTCGCTCTTTCTGTCTTGCTCTCTATCATCTCTCCTTCTCAAATGCACCCACCCACACACACACACACACACACACACTCTCTCTTGCACTGCATGCTTACAAATTGGATGAGTACCAATTCACCCACAACATGTCTTGAATGTTGGATAAAACCAAATCACCCAGATAAAAGGTAAACAGGGACAGCATCATCCTCTAGCTGAACACCAGAAATAGTTAATGAAGAGATTTTAGTGGAGCTGTCTCTGGCCAGAGAATAATGATCAGGAATTCCAGAACCTCCAGTGTATCATATGGAAGGTACTGCAGGGCTTTCCCAAGCTTCTGTTGCTACTAGGCAAGCCAGTAACTACTGCCATTGTCTGTGCAGGCAATTTCAGCATTTTGTCCAGAGACAAAACATTTTACATTTAATTACAATGTTCTTTTATTATGTCTTCATTTTTTCGCTAGTTACCTACTTAATCTTTCACGGCTTCCCCAAACAACCAAACCGTATCCCAGTAATCCATGGATCCTAGGCTAGTTAAATCTGGGACCACAGCAACAGGGTATCTCTTTCTATTCGCACTTCAGAAATACTCATGTTGGAGTTTCCAATGTGACTGCAAGCTCCGACAACCACAAAAGTATAATTTAGTGAAATCAGAATCCTATTTCATACTGTTTTTCTAGCTCTATGATGTATACTTCATTAAAAATAAAAGCAGTTACTGGAAAAGGCTGAAATAACAGATTTCACTCTCAGGAAATGCATTAATAGATAAACAAACAGCATTGATAAACAAGATTACAGGTGTGTGTCAAGTTAGGACTGACTAGTCTAAAATACAGGCATGTAAACAAAATAAAGGGGAAGCCCCTGCAGACTATTTGAGTCACCTTAAAACAGTATTTGCTAGACAGTCAGGAATACCAGACCCAGAAGGACAAGCTAAGCCAGCTATCGCAGCAGCCTTTGTGCAGGGTCTGCAAGCCCCTGTACAAAATCAAATAAAGCAGGTGCTCATAGACTGGTAAGGGAAGGACTTGGAGTCTTTATTAATTACTGCAAGTCACTGTACAGAGTATCAGGAAAAATGAAGGAAGGATACTGAGGACAAGCTGTTAACTTTACAAATCAGGCAGCTGGAAAACCCAAGGGGTCGAGGTAGAAGCAGGGGAAGGGGTAGAGGAATTGCTAGAGGATTTAGCAAAAGTGCTGGTCGAGGGGAACAAGATGCAGCTGGTTGGCAACAATGAGCTGGCAGTGCCCCTCCAACTTCATCTTATGCATCTTGCTTTAATTGTGGAGAAGCAGGACATTGGAGAGGGGAGTGCCCACACAGGCAAATGTAGAGCCCCCAAGATACTTGGACTGAGTGGCAACCAAATTATAATAATATAGCTTTTCCTCCACAGCCTTCTCAGACTGGAAGGAGTCAAGAAGCTCCATACTGACTAGGTCAAAAAAATAATACAGAAGTGAATCTTAACCCTCTACTGCCAATAGATCAAAATGGGCCCTATGTTAAGATGAAAATAAATTCAAAGAAAACCCCATTTCTGGTGGACATTGGAGCTACTAGGTCAGTGCTAAAAATTACTTCAGATAATCAAATACCAGTATAAAAAAAGAAAGTAAAGGCAGTGGAGTAACAAATACTATGGTTATGTATCCTGTTTCAGAACCCATCCACATTTCTTTAGGTCCGATTGAAGAAAAGTATATTTTTCTTCTAAGTGCTACTGCACCAGTAAACCTACTAGGAAGAGATTTGTTATATAAGCTGGGTTGTACTATTTACTGTACCCCAGAAGGGGTGTATCTAAATGTTCCAACAGAATCGGAGGGGAAATTATTGGCAGTTTTAGCAGAAGCTGAGGAACAGCCTGCTGGAAGCATACAGACAGATGGAGAGTTATTACACCAGGTACCTGCCAACTTGTGGGCTATGCATGCAAATGAAGTAGGTATACTGAAATCAGCAGAATCAGTAAAAATAAAGTTAAATCCATCAAAACCTCTCCCTAGCACTCCACAAGATCCACTAAAGCCAGAAGCAGAGCAAGAAATCAAACCTGTAATTCAGTCTCTAATACATCAAGGAATAATAATACTAGCTAAAAGCCCTTGTAAGACTTTTTCCAGTGAAAAAGCCAGGAAAGGATACTTATAGATTTGTCCAAGACTTAAGGGCTGTAAATAATGCAGTGCTACCTACTTTTCCTGTTGATCCAAATCCAGCAACAATACCGAGTTGCATACCTCCTACAACTAGTTACTTTTCTGTGATAGATTTATGTTCAGCATTCTTTTCTATACCTATTCACCCTGACAGTCAGTCCTGTTTGCTTTCACTTATCAGGGACAGCAATATACATGGACATGGTTTCCACAAGGATATACTGAATCTCCTTCATTATTTTCTCAAATTCTAAAAAAAAGATTTGGAGAATGTGACATTTCTGGGTGGGTCTGTGTTAGTACAATACATAGACGATTTACAGATAGGATCAAAGTCCTTTCAGCAATGTCAGCAGGATACCTTGCATCTTCTGACTATCCTTGCAGAAAAGGGACACAAAGTGACTAGAGAAAAACTACAACTGTGGTCATCTTAGGTACATTATCTTGGTCATTTAATATCTCAGGGTAGCAGGCAAGTGTTACCATCTCATATTGATGCAATATCTAAGGCACCACGTCTGACTACTCAGAGACAGCTTAGGTCTTTCCTAGGTATGACAGGATACTGTAGACAGTGGATCCCTAACTATGTAGAAATTGCCAAACCTTTGACAAATCTTTTAAAGCAGGATACACCAGAGCCTCTCCTTTGGAACAGTGAAGAGGAAAATTCATTTCAGAACTTGAAGCAAGCTTTAGCTACTGCCCCAGCTTTAGGTTTACCAGACTATGATAAGACCTTTATTTTATTTTGTCATGAAAGAAATGGATTCGCACAAGAAGTTGTTGTTGTTGTTTTTCTTTCGGCTTTTCCCAGTTAGGGGTCGCCACAGCGGACCTCCGGTCTGCTAATGATTGGCAGCCGATTTTTTATGGGTGCCGAGGTGCCAGCTCGACGCCCAACCTTTACTGAAGGCACACCCATTCTACACATGTCTTTTGAATGCCACTCCACTACGGGGAGGATGGGGACAGCTATCGTCCATTAGCTTATTACAGCATAGCAGTTGATTCTGTTGCAAAAGGTTTTCCACCTTGTTTAAGGGCAGTTGCCGCTGCTGCCATTCTAGTTAATCTGGCACAGTCGTTGGTGCTTGGGCATGATCTCACAGTAGCTGTCCCTCATTCTGTATCATCTCTTTTGCTTAAAATGAAAACTCAACCACTCTCAACTGCACATCTAACTAGATATGAACTTACACTTCTTTCTGATCCATCTATTTCTCTGATCCACTGTCCTGTACTAAATCCTGCATCTCTGTTGCCTAGTGCTGATGATGGTGAAGAGCATGATTGTGTGTGTGCAACTAACTATCTGCTTTCTCCTAGGAAGGACTTAAAGGACACTCCTATACCCAATTCTGACATGCATCTGTTTGTCAATGGTTCCTGTGGAAGAGATCAAACAGGAAAGTTGATCTCAGGAATAGCAGTCTGCACCGAGGAAACAATATTGTTGCAACAAGGATTAGAGGGTGTTCACTCTGCTTAAATAGCTGAGCTAGTGGCTTTGCAAAAAGCCTGTGGGTTAGCCAAAGACAAGGTGGCCAATATTTTTACAGACAGAAGTTATGCTTTCAGGGTGGTACATGACTTTGGGCACCTTTGGAGAGAGAGAGAGGGTTTTTAACCTCTTCATGAAATCAAATTAAAAATTCAGGGTACATAAAATCATTGTTAGATGCACTTTTGTTACCTAAAAAGCTGTCCGTAATCAAATGTTGTGCACATCAAAAGGTGATAAATGTTGTTACAAAAGGTAACAACTTAGCAGACCAAGCTGCTAAACAAGCAGTAGTGAATTGTTGCAAACATCTTTGTATGTTGACAGCAACAAACTACAACAGTAGCAATGTGTTTGATTTTGCAAAATTGTCAACCTTTCAAGCTGAAGCATCACAGGGAGAAGTTCTGAAGTGGCTCAAGGATGGATGTAGAAAATCCTCTGATGGCATATGGCGACATCTGGACGGCCAACTGGTGGCGCCTGCCTCTTTGCTACCTTACCTAGTAAGGGCATATCATCTACCAGTCCATACAGGTAAAACAGCTTTATTTAATCAAATTACCCAAAGTTGGTATGCCCCTTATGTCTCCTCTTTGATACTTCAGTATGTACAAAATTGTAGTATTTGTTTGGAATATAACTTAAGCAAACATGCCAACAGCAAATCTGCATGTTTACCTCCACACTGGGGACCTTTTGTTAATATACAACTGGATTTCATCCAGATACCTAAGACTAATAATTTACAATTTATTTTGGTGGTATTCTGTATGTTCTCAGCATGGGTGAAAGTTTACCCATGTCGCAAAGCTGATGCAGTCACAGTTATTAAAAAATTGTTATCTGATTATATACCGAGATTCGGTATACCCAGCATTGTTAACAGTGACCAGGGAACTCATTTTAATAATAATCTGTTTAAAGAGTTATGTAAAGTTTTTAATACTAAGTTGAGTCTTCACTGTTGCAGCCATTCCCAGTCATCTGGATTAGTGGAAAGGGTAAACAGGACCCTTAAAAATAACATTTCTAAGATTTGTGCTGAAACCCATTTAAAGTGGCTCAAAGTCCTTCCTTTAGCATTGATGAGTATGAGGGTCTCAATGAATGCCACCAGGAAAGAGTCCATATGAGATATTAATGGGGAGACCCATGGCCCTTCCAGCTACCCCTCCCATGGGAAATACCGATATAACTTTGTCAGACAATGCTATGATTTCTTATTGTAGAAGACTTCTCAAAATTTTGCAGCAATATCATTGAACAGTAAGAGCAGCATTACCAAAGCCTCCTGACCAACCCTGTCACCAACTACAACCAGGTGATTGGGTTTACGTTAAAACTTTTCAGAGGAAAAACTGCCTGAGCCCGAGGTGGAAGGGGGCTTTCCAGGCCCTACTCACCACTGTAACTGCAGCTCGCTGTGCAGGACTACCAGCATGGATCCTTTTGTCTCATTGCAAGAAGACCTGTCGTGTAGGGACCGCAGTCAAATCATCGCAGTCAACAGAGGGAGAGTAAGGTGTGACAAATAAATCATCTGCCCAGTGAGAAGGTCAACTTCAGTAGCAGTTCATGATGAATCCAGTGACAACAGGTACTTTTGCTTTGTTTCTGCTGCTGTTCCCTTCTATAAACTGGTCGAGAGAAAACAGTTTCTTGCTGGTCCTTCGGCAATATGCCAAAAAATCTTATAACAAAAAAAAACTGCTGGATATGTTTGCATATACCTCATCATTCCAAGACAGTCCCATCCCTGCATCACAGGTGTCATTTGAAAAGGACCTTAATGACATCAGCTTAACCTGGCATAATGTAACTGATTTTTCAACAGTTGTGTCTCTTCAACTTGCAACCACACAACATGGAGACACATGTTACGCCAGAAATGAGACTATACCAGTAGGAAAAAGCAAATGTAATGACACCAGGCATGAAAGTTTGTTAGACTCTTCGCACTTAAAAAGCTATGACTGGGGGCATGGCATGGACATGATAAGTGACCGTTACTACATCTGTGGTAATCGTGCCTACCCCTGGTTGCCTACAGACTGGTCTGGATGCTGCTTTTTAGGCTATATTACTCCTGCTATTCAACATTTAGAACACCCACCAGCAGGTAGACTGAGAAATAAGTGAGAAATCCATTGGACTATGCAAGTATTTTCAATTTTTAATCCTGGGTATGGAGTACAAAGAACATTGCTTAAAATCACCATATGTGCCCAAATTCTACAGGAGGTGGCCAACTAAACTTCACATCACATCAGGATGGCAAATCGAGAAATGACTGAAATGCGAACTGTAGTGTTACAGAATCGAATTGCACTTGATATAATGCTTGCTGCAAAAGGGGGGGGGGGTCATGTGCCCTCATAGGGAGTCGTTGCTGTTCATATATTAGTGACTGTCATGATGAACAGGAAAAACTGGCAAACTTAATGGAACAAAGGACCAAAGAGTTGGACAGCACATCCAAAAGTTGGACACTTTTTGGATGGCTGGGCAGTATTTTTGGCAACCTGGGAACTAGCATAATCCAGGGTATTGTCATTGTACTTTTTATTATATTCATGATCATTTTGGTATTTTCTATTCTAAAGGCAATGATTACAAGATATTTAACCTCACCTGCACATGAAATGCCACTGCATGCACAAATTAATGACAGTTCTATTCTGACAAAAAATGATGATGACTGCTATGATGTTGAGGCATATTTTAACAAGTTAAGAAAAATAAAAATATAATTATATGGTATGACACTGATAGTGTCAGAGGAAGAAAACTGTTATGGGACAAGACCAGCTTATTAAAATGTATATTAATTTCAGTTTTTTAATGATGCTATAATATGATTGTTAAAAAGCAAATATAATTTGTATGCAGGGCTGGGAAAAATACAGCTTCATAAGCCCACAGTATTGCTGTTTTTTTTTACTGCATTCTTTTAGTATGTAATAAGTAAGAATAGTACATGTTGCATGAAGCGAGGCATGTAGTTATACAAAAAAGGAATTTGTTAGCCTGACTCCTCCAGGCCAAGGGTGCGTTGTTGCTAAAGCAGGTTTGAAACATCCAAGATCAGAAACAAGACCCTTAGGAAACTAGTGAATCATGTATAGGAAGGTGTTCACGTGAAGTCTAAAGCGAAAATCAAGAGGGATGAAAATATTTGCAAAGTTTTCTATAGGACACAGTCATTATAACGTCATGAAATTGCATGAACAATTTGACAAGAAAATGTATAAAATTACAGTTTTTGTATGTAAAGTGAAAATGTTTCATCAAAAATTATGAAGAATAACTCCCAGCGCTGTAAAAATAAAATTTCTGTTTGCACATCCTAAAGTGTTGTTCTTGACTAAAGGCATATAAGGTAAATTCTTAATGTTTTTTATTTATGACTTTAACAGTCCTTCTGTGCTTAATGTTTTATGGCCTTAACATCAGCATTGTGGTCCAGTACCATGTGGACAGTGACACAATACAGGAGCCTGTATGGGTATGCATGGCTTTGTATATACTAGGTATAGGGACCTTTCAACTACCAACAAAGGACATAGTGGGGGTGTCACACATAACAGCCTCAAGAATACTCCATCCTTTTCTTGATGCCATGCTGCAGCATGTGAGGGAGCATATGTGGTTCACACATATTACAGAGAAAAGGGACTATACCATGTGGGATTTTTATGATATAGTGCACTTTCCTGTGGTACTGGTGACAGTAGATTGCACCTGCATTGAAATAAAGGCCCCACCTGGTGAGCTGGGAAGAAGGTATGCAAATGATAAATGGTATCACACCATCAGCTACCAAGCGGTCAGTAAAGCATCTTATTAGTGATGCAAGATACACCCAGAACCCTGCTTTATGGCACCCCCTTGCAATTCACAGACCATGATAGGCAAAACTATGTCCTATCACAACTCTGACTCATTGTGGAGCATGTATTTGATCAGCTGAAGGCATTTTTACTTCCTGGATGTATCTGGTAGTGTGCTGCATTATGACACTGGCACCTCTGCTAAGACATTCAAGTATATGCAATGTCGCATAATGTGATAATAAGCACTTGCAGTAGGGAGGCTGTGTTCAGGAGGAACAACTCCCAGTGTACCAGGCACTGGATAGTGAGACAGATGTGTGAAGTTAGAGGAGAACACTGCAACAAGGAATGAACATGCTAGATGGAGTCAGATGCAGTGTGCCACAGCAATGGCAAGCAGGCAACAGCTGGCACATAGCTTTGACCTTTAGTAAAGCACATACACTAAAGTAAAAGTGATACATGCAAACCAACAACCGGACTGCACTTGCTCGTACATAAGCTGGCCACACTGTACATCAGACATAGGCAAACAAAGTAAAAAGCACACAGGGCAGGGGGCACAGTTATCATCAACTGCAAGGTGGGAGAGGGAACATGGCTGTTCAATGTCTTCCACAGAGAAATGTGTGAGTGCTGGACAAACCGAAAATTTAAGAATGCAATGTGTGTATGACATGAGTCTAAAAGGGCATTACTGCCAATGGCAATGTAATAGCCTATTGCACTGGTTGTTTGAGTGACTGAAGTACTGACAGCTGTAGTAGCAATAGGTTCTGCAATGTGACCAATGGATAGGTCCAGGGCATGCATGAAAGATGTATCGGTATCCTGTGCATGCCTATGGGAGATGTCTATTCCAGGACTGCTTCTACATACTTTCACACTTGAGCTTGCTGCGAAAGTGGTGGCACTGCATGAACATGACCATGGCCTACCTTGTTCATGAAGACTAACCTCACTAGAGACAGATATAGAACAGCTATGTGAACCACACCTGGCATGTGGCAGAGTATGTGAGGACTTGCCATATACCAGTAAGCAATCAGTCTGGTCAAAACTGTTACACGTATGGGACATGCACTCCTCATCACTAATAACACACACACACACACACACACACACACACACACACACACACACACACTCCCAAACACACACACACACACACACACACACACACACACACACACACACACACACCATGCACAGTTTCTAGCCTTTGCCTCCATGACAGCCCTGCACATAGGCTAGGTTGCACCCATTGGCATAGCTAGTTCTTTGGAAGGGTGGTACCCAACCCATCTTCATGCACAAGTATGCACACACACATTCTCATCCACACACCCCATCATTTTGCAGCTGACACTGTTGGCTGTGTCACAAAGGGTAGCACGCCTTCTTGACTGCATGCATCCACACCAATCTGTCCTTCAAATGTGGTGTGTGTGTGTGTGTGTGTGTGTGTGTGTGTGTGTGTGTGTGTGTGTGTGTGTCTTGTGAGTTATCCACAGCCACAGAGGCTGTGTCTATGATTTGGGTTGGGAATTTGCTCTGCGCAGCCCCTTTGTCTACCATGGGCATTGTACCTCCTGACCATGTACCTCCTGACCATGCCAACTGTTCACCACTATTGTTGTAAGAGTTAGACCTCTCTTCAGCATTGAGCAATGGATGTTCTGTGGTGATGTACCAAGCTGCAGCATCATCTGTGAAGACACAAAAGTGTATTTTATTTATTTATTTATTTACATTTGTTGACCGGGAGAGTCCAACTGGACACAGGTCCATTTTCAGCGGAGGCCCGGGGAGAAAAGCTCCACATTAAGTATTACTTGCATTAAACAGTTAAAAACATAGCATTTAAATATAAACATTAATCCAGCTGAGGACGTAAGGCAAGAATAAAACATAGATGTAAAAACAGCTGTAGAACATAATACAATTTTAAAATATGGTGACATATACTAAACATGGTTACAAATGTAGTTGAGATTCATCACTGAACAATTGATACAATCTGTTTTTGAGGTACATAACAGCAATTAGCATTTGTTGCTACAAGAAATTATAAGATTGCAAAATTCATATCAGTCCAAACAAATCGCACCCACCATTGCCAGGCCAGTAGTGACACCTACTTAAAGCATCAAAACCTAGTAAAAGAGGAGGTAGCTGTCTCTATTCCCATTCCATCACTAAGTTGTGGAACACCCTCCAATGATCAGTTACATAATTAAACAACATAATCTCCTTTAAAAGAAAACTGAAACAACATCTCACTGATAACTCCAGCTGCACATACAACACATACCCACAGCCTCCTTAATCTTGCAAAACTGTTTCACATAGCAAATATACTTATGTATATGTTATACTATTACACCATATGAGTTATCCCTAATCTTTAGTATCATAGTCCACACATCAATACAACCATCTTAACACATTTTCTCTTCTCTGTCACTTCACTTTTAATACTACCATTAAATATATGTGCCTGTAATCTATATATCCCCACCACCTAGCTATAAGATACTATATTTAGCCTACCTTTAACTCTCTAATTCTACCTTCCCAGTACACTCACTTTTCCCTTTTCCAACCCCCCCCCCAAAAATTGAGGTGTATTGTTAAATATTTCTAACTGTATAATTTTCCTGCATGCGAATGTTCCATTGTTACTGTATTGTGCCTTTTTACAACACATGTGCTGTTTAGATAGTTTTTCTGCATTACTTCACTTGCTGTATAAGTAATTGTTTTCTTACAAATTCATGGAATGATTTTCATGTAACTTGGAGCTTTTCTCCCCTGGCCTCCACTGAAAATGGGTCTCAAGCCCAGTGGACTTTCCCGGTCAACAAATGTCAGTAAATAAATAAATAAATACATTATTTTATTTAACATGTGTTTACTTGGAAAGTCTAACTGGGCTAACATCCCATTTTCAGTGGAGTCCCATGGAGAAAAGTTCCACATTAATATAATATAGTCACAGTTAAATAGGTTATTACAAATTCTAATATAGAATAACGGCAAATTAAATAATTCAACTTCAGTTCATATAGAGTGAATTTATACATTGTGCAAATATATGGACATCGATTAACAAGTTAAAAACGAATATTGTTGATAGTTAAAGTATTCACAAGTTGCAGTTCATAGACATGACACTGAATACAATCTTTGGAACAGAGATGACTAGATAATACAGTGTAGGCAAAAATACATTTGCCCTTTATCTAAGAAATAGATTTCACCTAACCTATTCCTTCTGTATAAACACTGTCAAAGTAGTGAACACATGTTTTATGCCCAGTTTACTTAAATAAATACTTCTTAAAAATTGTAAATTCAGGAAATAATACTGACAAGTTCTTGCCCAACAGTTATAGTTTGCTGAATGATTTAACTTATTCACACTTTTTGGCACTTGTGGCTTATTAGGTGTCTTCATTTCACCAATTTGTCCAGTTCAATTTTCTTTTTTAGCCAAAGGTGAAAGTCCTAATAGTCACTGCAACTATATTAAGCACAGTGTTTGTATCAGGCCAGGATATGTGTAAGAGCCAATATTAGTGTAACCCGACATCTCTGTTTCATACCCAGTGTGGAATGATTGTTCAAGGCAAACAATGGTAAATAGCGGTAATAATGAGTATTATAACCATATCTTGTGCAGGTGCCCTTGTCGCGTGTATCATAGATGTATCTAATATACAGGATACAAACAACATCAGCATCATATTGAGCACTAAAGGTATCAAACCATATAATTTATTCCTTAATACAGAGGGTGAATTATGCATGTGTGCCATCTCCAACTGATACTTGATGGGACATTGCACCTCAGCTGCAACATATAGCATCTAATCACAAGAATATATATGATAACTGCAGTAACCCATACAGAGATGCCAGAAACTCCTCTGTTTTCAAAAAAATTGTCATCATGTGTAATGTTAGTGGCCATACATCTGACCTACTTGTTATTTTTCTTGTCCATTGCCAGCATTAATAAGCATCTTGCCAAGCATGTTAATGATAGAGCTGGCCAACAATCCACAACCCCTTTTTCCCATCTTTTGCAAATGGGGTCAAGGTGTCAATTCATCAGTGACAATCATCTAGAGGCAAAGTTTACACTGCCATGTGACTAGCACTGCCATGGTAGTTCTTCCAAACCACAATCCCACACACACTCACACCTATGGACAATTTAGACTGTCCAGTCCACCTACTGCATATCTTTGGAATATGAGAGGAAATCAAAGCACCTGGTGTAAACCCACATAAACACAGGAAGGGCAAGTAGTCTCCACACAGAAGGAGCCCTGATATGTAAACTTTAAAACCAGCTGTACAACCATATCCTATTGTTTTGCACAGGAACCTAGCCACCTTATCACATACAAACACCCAATTGATTGAGCTACCTTCACCACCATGGTCAAACATACAATGTCCCACCCCACCACCACCATACACACATACACACACACACACACACACACACACACATCAGATTACAGTGAGGTATTTGCACAATCTACAAAATGTTCTATTCCAGTGCTACACTCTTTTGTAATCCCACTCCATGCAGATTCAGCTAACCACAGGCACAGCAAGAATGTAAGCTGAAGTAGCAGGGATACAGTGCTACTCTTATGGTGCCAAATTGATGCTATAAACAGGTATGTGTGACCCATGTTAATGCTAAAAACAAGTGTGTGTGTCCCAGCAAATCACAAGGCAGTGTTGGTTTGATTTCTTTAAAATGCACATACCTCTCATTAGCCTTCACAGTGGCCGTTTACAAGCTCTGTGCTTCCCCTAAGTACTTAAGCCTTATAAAATACATAACAAGCACTGCTATGGTCTTCACATCAAGTATTACCACAAAGAAACATTAGATAACAAATGATTCCATGGACATGTATGGAAAATGAAGTACAAATGAAGTACATATCTTCAGCATTTAGTGTTCTTGCTTTCCTGTGGTAAACTACTTTCCACAGATAAAGAGCCTTTCACAATCAGAGTTGTGTCATTTCTTCCATAGCTTAATGAACCCCTCTGAAGCCTCTTGAGTATATATTATGCTGATGTGGACCCTGAATGTGACAGTTATGCAAATCAGGCTTCATTCCATGCATGTCTCTGAATCACTCGTTCTAAATGATGCATTTAGAGGCACATCTTTGTGTACAGTTTCACATGACATCACAAATATGCCCAGCACTTTCAAGCTGGATTGTGCGTACATTGAGGTGTTCAAGTCAAAAGGAGGCTAGTCAGTAAAGATACTGCCACTTTAGAAGTTGCAGTGCATGTTTGTCAAACAAAACTGTGATCGATATATTTCCTACATTCTTTTCCTCTTTTGCACATGTTCAGAATGACATGGTCCATGCTGAATCTTGACAGTGGCCTCCATACCTCTGAACTGTCCAAATTTTCACAGAATGTCCAGATTTTTATCTATATTTTTGGCCCGTTCCTCATAACATTTGTGGTTTTATATATTTCTGTGGCAAATCAGTGAGGACTGACTTCAGTAAATAATGACAGGCATTTGAGTTTCAGACTTCATGTCCATCAGAAAATACATAAAAACTTACAATCTTTTATTCTGGCAACTTTCTAAGTTTATAAGTGCAATATTTAAAATTTGTCCCATTATTTTTGGCTGTGTCCAGATGTTTTTGTGCTAAGAGGTTGAGCACTATGCTGGCCCTTTCTACTTAGTTGCTCCACATTGTATGGCAATTGTGATGCCCATGCACTGGCCCAGTAATCAAGGAGCCTCAATCCTCACCACTAGCACCAGTGAGGAGCGTGCACATTAGGAAGGATAACAAGTACACACACAGTAAAGTACAATTTCCCTTAAGAGCACACAGAGATCACAGTCAGTCTGGGACTGGTTTCTCCCTTTCTCTCCAGATCTCCAAAAATACTCCCTACTGGCACAGCTATAGGGTACATATCTCAGTCTAGGGGTCAAGCCAAAACCTCCAGCACCCTCTCTGTTCAGCCAGTGCTTCATGTCCCTGCCCAAGTAGTTGACACACACACACACACACACACACACTTTGAGGTATGAGTTATATACAAACACACAGACACTCCTGGGGAAGGCTGGCACAGGTTCTCCAGCTATGCCCCTTCTCTCTCTCTCTCCAGACTATAAGGTAGAATTCACTGCCACCAGCCACTACTTATCAGCTACTATAAGGTCCTTCCCAAATTGTGACCAATTCCACTGTGTGTTATTACTGTTATCCAAATAGTATGTGTAACCCAGGGCTAAGGCTATTCTAGAGTGGCTTAGTACAGTATCACCAAATACATGCAAGTACTCTGAGAGCTTAAATTATCTCTACACAAAACAGCCACAGTTGAAAGATTTAAAAATATTTGACAATAAATAATAAAGACACAAGACAATACTCATCAATTAAACACAGTGCTAATCTTGAGTTCAGAAACCACAGGAAAATGCTTTAAAACAATACTGTAGGATAGTCTGACATAAATAAAGAAAACAGCTCAACTAATCTGGTTATATTCTATCTCTCTCTGAGAGAAATACTAAGTTTGAATTACTACTTGCATACAGAGCAAAGCAAGTGCTGGTGAATGGATGGTCTTACTAGATCCAAGACAAGATACAAAATGCTCAATCTTTCTCTCTGAGAAAGTCTTAAATTGATAATACACAGTACTGCAGAGTCATTTCACATTACATCAGTTTTATCACTTTTCCTTTAGTTCCCAGGCTAACAGACACTCAAAATTTACAATTTTTTGTAAGCTGCATCTGGCCAGGAAGCCACAGCACAAAAAGACATTTTAGATGTAAAACCTAGTAATTATCTCTTGCCTGAAAACAATAGAAAGAATTTCCAGCCCAGACATTCTGACTCCGATCTTGAGATCAAACAGTCATGCAATGCTTCACTTATTAGCTTTCTTCCAGCAGGATGCACTGTGGTTACATTTTTGAAGCTCCGAACATACACAGTTTTCTTACATTTAGTTTTCTTATATTTGTAAAAACAAGCCTGTGGATCATATTTATTTATTTATTTATTTTATTTATTTATTTTTATTTATTTATTTTACATTTGTTAACCGGGCTAGTCTAACTGGATATATTTCCATTTTCAGCAGAGGCTCGGGGAGAAAAGCTCCACATAGAGACAAATAGTTACATAATACAGAAAAGAATAATATGAAGAGATAAATACGTTTACAATACTACACTCTACGAGTTTAATACATAATGTGTACATGATTCAAAGTTAAATTAAACAATTTGGAGAAGAAAAGATAATTGGCAGGCAAACAAAGAAAAGACATTCAAACTTAAAATTATAATATCTACTAGAAAAGAGTAGAGAAGGCAGGACATCCTTTGTAGTGAAGGTAGTGTCATGGTAAAAAAGCATTGAGAAAGGTGGTAGGCTATCAGGGGAAGGGAGTGGGAATGAAAGGAGGTAGAGCAAGTTTAATCAGGGTTAAAGCAAGAGCATAACCAGTGTTTTTTAAGGTATAATTTGAGTTTTTGCTTAAAGAGAGCCAGGGATGGAATGGAAGTAAGTTCAGTAGGAAGATGATTCCAGTACTTACCAATGGTGTTGGAAAAAAGGGAGGCACCAGCACAGTTATTAGTTTTAGTTAAGGATA
This sequence comes from Protopterus annectens, assembly GCF_019279795.1. Lineage (NCBI taxonomy): Eukaryota > Metazoa > Chordata > Ceratodontiformes > Protopteridae > Protopterus > Protopterus annectens. The sequence goes on along the minus strand of NC_056733.1, from coordinate 714,275,830 downwards.
CTAGAAGTTTATTTGAGGAGCGAAGTGAATTGAGGTTGATATAAGGAGTAAAAAGGTTGGATAGTATTGGAGTATTATTGGGATGGTAGAAAATCCTGTGGACAAATGTAAGTTGGGAAAGAAGCAATGAGTTTTCAAGTTCAAGCCAGTGAAGTTGTTGTAGGTTTAGACAGTGATGAGTTCTAAATTGATTTCCGGTAACAAATCTAGCTATACTATTATAAGTGTTAGACAGTTTAGATAGATTATTTTTCTTTAGGTTAGTATAAATGGGTGATGCATAGAGAAGAGTGGAGGTCAGATGAGAGTGGGCAAGTGTAGCTTTGGCTGTAGGAGTTAAGAACATTTTGATTCTGTATAAGGAGTCCAGCTTTCTGTTTACAGTTTTAATAGTATTATTAATGTGATTATCAAAGGTAAGGCAGTTATCTATCGTGACACCTAGCAGCTTGGTGGTAGAATCAGGTGATATAAGGGTACCATTACTGGAAGAAATAGAAAATTCTAAAGGGGGGGACTTGTAGTCGGCTTAAATAGGAGGAGTTTGTTTTTTTAGCATTCAAAAGCAGGCATCGTTTTAAGAACCAAGACTCTACAGTGTTAAATACATTTTGTGTAGTTGTTTGTAGTTCAGAGATTGTTTTGGCAGAACAAATAAGTGTGGAATCATCAGCATATTGTATGCATATGGCCTGGGGTATAGCTACCTGAAGGTCATTTATGAAAAGAGAGAAAAGAAGCGGGTCAAGAATAGAGCCTTGGGGGACACCAAGAGAGATCGGTAAGAGAGAAGAGAGTTTGTTATCCCAGAGGACTGCCTGTCTTCTGTTGTTGAGGTAGGAAGTAAACCATTGAATAGACTTGGGTTCTAAAGACAGAGATTTCAGTATTTTTATGAGTAGGGGATGATTAACCATATCAAAAGCTTTGGAGAGGTCTAAAAATAGAGCTGATGATAAAGTATTGTTATTACGGTTTTTATTGATGCAGTCAGTGAAGGAAAGGAGAGCGGTGGTAGTACTATGAAATGGTCTAAAGCCATGTTGGCAATTAGTTAGTATGTTATGTTTAGTTAGGTGGTTCATTAGCAGAAAGTGTACACATTTTTCCATAATTTTTGCTAGTGGTGACAAGAGTGTAATGGGCCTATAATTAGAGTACTCAGTCGAGCTACCTCCCTTGTGTAAGGGGATAACATAAGAGATTTTCCAGATATCAGGGATGGTTTCTTCACTAATAGTTCTGTTTATAAGGATAGATATAGGATAGGCTATTTCATTTGCTGCTTTTTGAAGAAATTCGGATGGTAGCTGGTCAGCAGAGGGAGTGCAAGGTTTAAGTTTTTGGATACATTTTTGTATAAAGGTGGTAGGGATGGGTTGTAGTTTAAAGGTAGGACAATTGAAAGTTGAGAGATCAGGGATGCTAGAATAATCAATGGAAAGGTGAGCAGCCAGAGAGTTAATAGTGTCAATAAAGAAGGAATTAAAGGCATTGGCAGTTTCATGGGCTGAATTACTGTCTGACCCGGAGGGGGGGGGAGTTGTAGTCTGTCCAGGGCACAGAAGTTTGTTTAGGTAAGTCCAGAATTTACGTGGATTGTTATGATTTATTTTCTGAAGATTACTATAGTAGTTTTTTTTATCTGAACGTATGGCTTTTTTAGTACTGTTTCTCAGGTATCTAAAGGTTTGATGATCTGAGGGAGATTTAGTAGTTCTCCATTTTATCCAGGATTTGTTTCTAAGCAACATTCTTTGTCTAGTTTCTTTGGTTAGCCAAGGGGCAGGTTTAGTTTTTACTCTGATGGTTCGTTTTGGTGCATAATTATCAAGGATTGAAAGAAATTTGTCATTGAAGTATTTAACAGCATCTTCAAGTGGGAGAGATTTTAGAGGGTGCCAGTTACAGGCATTTAATTCAGTTTTAAATAGGAGAGGGCTAAAATGTTTCTGACTTCTTGAGATTCTAAAGATTGTGGTATTAGAAGTATTACTCTTATACCTTATGATGTATGTTAAGGTATGATCACTAATGTCATCAGGTAGAGTACCAGTCTGATATGTTTGTTGAGGTTTGTTAATAAGAATCCAGTCCAATATACTTTCTTTATTGTTAGGTTTATTAATCCTAGTTGTAGTGTTTATTGTCTGAGTAAAGTCATGGAGATTAATATGAGTGGCCAGATTATTTGAGTTAACAGAGGACCAGTCAAGATTAAGGTCACCTAGGATTATAGTAATATTAATATTAGATATTAATTAGATATTAATATTAGATATTAATTAGATATTAATATTAGATATTAATATTTACAATGACAGAATTATTTATAACATTCTATCTAGCTAGGCTGGCAGCCTTCACAGCAATTCTCACAATAAGAAATTGACATCACTGCAAGATGACAGCCATGATTCTCTGCTGAATGATAAACAGCAGCAGATGTGCATGACTGTGGACTGAATCCCAGGGTTGGTTATAAAAAGAATACAGTGAACACATGGCACTGAAACATGATATGTTTAGACTGTGTGATTTGGTTTGGAGTCCACTGAATTCATATTCTGCATAAGCTTCTTTAATAATTGGCAAAAATAAAACCAGCAATAACCAGGTGCCTCCACACAAGAAATAAAGAAAACTGATTATGAAAACACATAAGCAAAAGCAAGGCTCCAGTTCTCCATAGGTTCTCAGCAAAGTTTAATGGTACCAAGCACATACACATACACAAGCGCTTTCACTGACTGCTTCTTCAGGTGTAAACCATTAGTAAAAAACACCAGTTTTTATATTATTAATCAGTGTCACATGACCTGTTATCTAACACATTTCAATAAAAGTTATACTAACATCATAAAAACAGTTAAAATCATAAATATGTATTCATAAAAACACAATGCATATTTCTATATATGAATTCCTATCTATAAAATACACACAATTAAATCATAAATACATATGTATGTAGTCTTTAAACATACTTATCTCTGTAAAGGTCGAGTTTTCAGGATGGGTTTCAGTGGGACATGATCATTGAGACCATGGCCTGTATCTGCCCTTAACCTTACAATCCATTCAGCTTCTAGCCCTTCCGTTCTGGTTCTTATATCTCCTCCCCTTGCATTAACATTGCATCTCCCCAATACACTGAACTTAAATATATAATGTTCATCTGTTGCTATGACATGTTTGGCTAATGCATTGTGTACACTTCTTTTTTTCATATGATATATGTGTTCTCTAATCCTGAACTTTAGCAGCCTGTCAGTTTTTCCTACATAATATTGCTGACATATTTGAGATGTAGCTAAATAGACAACATGGGTACTATCACAAGTAGCACTAGTTCCTAGCTTAAAATTTGCGCTTGTATCTGGATATATGAATTCTTCAGCTTCAGATATAAACTTACAAAACTGACAACTTCTGCATGGTCTTGTTCCCTCAATAGTCTTTGTCATATTATACTCCCTCGCAGAACATAATCTCCAGAACAGGCATTTTTTTTTATTTTTGAAAATGAACTGGGGTTGTGTATCCAAATGTTTACTCATCTGACTATCTGTCATTAAGATGTTCCAATGCTTATTAAAGATGTCTGTATATAATCTAATGTTTCTAGAATAACTTAAGGACATCCTTAACTTATTAGTTTTGTGCTGTCTATTCATGTGATAAGTTAAAGTATCCATAGTATTTTGTGAAAAATAAGGTCTAGCTCTGGTCTTTCTAAGCTTGACTACATCTGCCACATTCCTTTGTATAAGCTGTTTGTTTTATCCTCTATCCATATGTTCTGTTTGAGCTACCTCTAGTTGTTTATCAAAATCTGCTTTACTAGCATTAAGCCTAGACGCTTTATATACTTGATTTTGTATTACATTTCTAAAAATGTATTTCGGGTGCATACTTTCTCCATTTAGCAAGTTGTTCACATGGCAATCTTTTCTATATGTTCTGGTATTTAGCCGATTATTAATACCCTTGCATATAGTAATATCCAGGAAATTAACTTCATCATGTGATCAATTCACAGGGAATTTGAGAAATTGTGTTGTATTGTTGATGTAATTAATGAATTCCATCAATAATTCTATAGGCCCATTCCACAAAAGGAACAGGTCATCTACAAACCTGCGAAAAAATATAATGTGGCTTTTGAATGGCCCATTTATTAGCCAGTCCATTTCCCATTCAGACATCACAGCATTTGCATAGCTGTTAGCGCATGATGTTCCCATTGCCACTCCATTGCATTGCCAATATATATTATCTCTGAATAAGAAGACATTATGTTCTAGTATCAGCTTTAGCAGTATTTTAATCATTTCAACTTTTGATTTCATAAAATCCTGATCTTTATCCAATAGTCTAATAATGCTTTCTATACCTAACTTATTGGGAATCACTGTAAACAGTGACACTACATCAAGTGTAACTAACAAATATTGTGCAAGTAAACTTTGTTAACATATTCATACAAATCTCTCACAAAATGTTCTGTATCTCTTAATATATATTCAGATTTGTTTGCTAAACGTCATAAATTCTTTTCTAGGAATATAGAGATAGACTCAGTACACCAGTTTCTACCTGCTACTATCGGTCGCATAGGGGGTTTTATTGGAATTTTATAACGTTTCGGAGACCCCTCTATTATTGGAATAGTGGGGTTCAATGTAACAAAATACTTTTGAAGTTCTTCATCAATGACACCCATCCTTAACTCTATTATACCTGTATGAACCTTCCATATCATGCTCTTCACCTGTAAAGGTGTGACTTTTATAAAAATCATCATTCAACATATTGATCATAATATTATCATATTCTACCCTATCCATTATGACAATCTGGCCTCCCTTGTCTGCCGGTCTTATCATAATGGATGGGTTAGCTTGTAAATTAACTTCATATTCATTTTTAGTTAAATTAAACTTTTTGTTCTTGTAAAACTTAGCTTTTTGTGAATAGTAAACTTTATAAGCATCCTCTATACAAAGTTTTTCAAACGCTTGTATTAATGGACTTTGTTGTGGGATAAACAAGCTAGGTTTATTAAACGTACCTGCTACATCAACAGCATCAACATTTTGATTAAATATTGTTTTTAGCATGAGTTTACGTGTAAACATTTTAATATCAAAAATAATTTCAGTAATGCCTGTATCAGCCATCGGAATAAACAATAACCCCTTATTTAACACATTAAGTTCATCTTGAGTTAAAACATGTGCAGATAAATTCACTACTAATTTCTTAAGTTCATAAATGCCTTTTTTATCGTGTAAGGACTCACCCCGCCCTCTTCATGTTTCCTTTTCATTCTTGTTATACTTCTCCCTCTCTGGCGGCCCCTGTTCTGTCCACCTCCGCCTCTGCTTGGAATGGACAATATTGAGCTAGCGTATAACCCCGTTACTAAAAGTACATGGAATGAGTTAACGGCTGATGATTTTATCTTGAAGGTAAGCGAGAATGCAAACCCACTGTTTAATAGCAGTCTCAATGAAGAGAATGATGACATGAATAACATTGACTATCTGGTGTTTAAAAGTGACATTTTAGCGCTTCAAGAAGATTTATTTAAATTGAAAAGGGTGCAGTACAATAAATTTCACTTAGAAGTATGTCTGCAAGAAAGTGTAATACCCCGTGGTTTATGAATACTTAAAATGCCCGCCCAAATGAACTGTGATGCTACGTTACTAAGTGAATGGCAAAAATTGAACTTGAGCACTAGCAAGAGGTATTTACAGTTATTAATTGCATCAGCTGAGAGAGAGGCAATGATAATAACTAGCGACATCAAGACCAACTATTCCAGTTTGCATAGCAAATATGGCTCTGAGTTATTGACTAATAATTTGAATGTTATAGAAAACACTAATGTGTATTCTAGAAAATTGTTACAAACCAAATTAAGAAAATTACAGAAAGACAGATGAGATTTTTTTAAAAGGAAATATTTTTACTTGGCCCAGGGAATCATTTCGGTCAACGGAGAGTGTTTCACTTGTTACAAATCAGAGAACAGACAAACCGACCAATGTAAATGGAGCTGTAACCATTCCAACCAATCAGATTAACAACATAGAACAGGAAGCAAGTAAGGGGCAAGCCCATACTAATGTGATGATGGATGCCACTTTGGAGTAGATGCAGCCTTCAGGAACCAGATGGAAAATCATAGTCACAATGGCGGAGGTACATCAAGAGGAAAATGGAGACATTTCTACTTTGAATAACAATATAAATGAATGTCCAACTTTTTCACAGGCCCTAGGACCACCAAGTTTAACTTTTCGAGATCAACAAGCAGAGGCGGAGGTGGACAGAACAGGGGCCACTAGAGCGGGAGAAGTATAACGAGAATGAAAAGGAAACAAGAAGAGGGTGCGGTGAGTCCTTACATGATAAAAAAGGCATTTATGAACTTAAGAAATTAGTAGTGAATTTATCTGCATGTTTTAACTCAAGATGAACTTAATGTGTTAAATAAGGGGTTATTGTTTATTCCGATGGCTGATACAGACATTACTGAAATTATTTTTGATATCAAAATGCTTACACGTAAACTCATGCTAAAAACAATATTTAATCAAAATGTTGATGCTGTTGATGTAGCAGGTACGTTTAATAAACCTAGCTTGTTTATCCCACAACAAAGTCCATTAATACAAGCATTTGACAAACTTTGTACAGAGGATGCTTATAAAGTATACTATTCACAAAAAGCTACGTTTTACAAGAACAAAAAGTTTAATTTAACTAAAAATGAATATGAAGCACTTCTTAGTTTACAAGCTAACCCATCCATTATGATAAGTCAGGAAGACAAGGGAGGCCAGATTGTCATAATGGATAGGGTAGAATATGATAATATTATGATCAATATGTTGAATGATGATGATTTTCATAAAAGTCACACCTTTACAGGTGAAGAGCATGATATGGAAGGTTCATACAGGTATAGAAGAGTTAAGAAGGATGGGTCTCATTGATGAAGAACTTCAAAAGTATTTTGTTATATTGAACCCCACTATTCCAATAATACAGGGGTCTCTCGAAACTTCATAAAAATCCAATAAAACCCACTATGCGACTGATAGTAGCAGGTAGAAACTGGTGCACTGTCTATCTCTATATTCCTAGAAAAGAATTTACAAAATTTAGTAAACAAATCTGAATATATATTAAGAGATACAGAACATTTTGTGAGAGATTTGTATGAATATGTTAACAAACAAAGTTTGCTTACACAATATTTGTTAGTTACACTTGATGTAGTGTCACTGTTTATAGTGATTCCCAATAAATTAGGCATAGATAGCATTATTAGACAATTGGATAAAGATCAGGATTTTACAAAACCAAAAGTTGAAATGATTAAAACACTGCTAAAGCATGTACTAGAACATAATGTCTTCTTATTCAGAGATAATATATATTAGCAATGCAATGGAGTGGCAATGGGAACATCATGCGCTAACAGCTATGCAAATGCTGTGATGTCTGAATGGGAAATGGATTGGCTAATAAATGGGCCATTCAAAAGCCACATTATATGTTTTTGCAGGTTTGTAGATGACCTGTTCCTTTTGTGGAATGGGCCTGTTGAATTATTGATGGAATTTGTTAATTACATCAACAATACAACACAATTTCTCAAATGGACTGTGAATTGGTCACATGATGAAGTTCATTTCCTGGATATTACTATATGCAAGGGTATTAATAATCAACCAAGTACCAGAACATATAAAAAAGATTGCCACTTGAACAGCTTGCTAAATAGGTTCATAGGTAGATACTAGGCTATTGGCCCTAGGGCCTATATAAACCTAGCCAAAAAAATGTACCCTGGCTTTCGCCACCCAAGAAAATTATTTTCCTGTGCCCCTGTCGAGCAGAGCCACAGAAGTGATCCCTGGGGTGAATTTCCCATTTCCCATCCAATCATCAAGATTTTTCTTGAAGAGTGCTAATGAGGAGCTCTGTTTGACATAGATTGGTAGTCTGTTCCAGAGTATGGGAAGTCTCTGGGACAGGAATCTATCCCTCCAGCATGTTCTGTTTATTGTGGTGACAAGGTTTAGGTCCCTAGAGCGTGTAGCTCAGAGGGATTGGGATTACTTTAAGTGGAGCATGTCCAACAGCTCTGGGTTTGACATAGCTTTGTATGTTAGGCAGAGATCGCCTCTGAGTAGGCGATATGTGATGGAGTAAAGCTGTAGTTTTTTGAGACGGTCTGTGTAGGGCATCTGTTTGAGGCCAGTAATCCTCTTTGTGAGGTATTTCTGTGGTCTTTCCAGTTGTTGTAGATGTCTTGTGAGATACATAACAAAAGGGGCGTTGTACTCTATAATGGGTCTAATGAGTGATGAGTAGAGGGAAACAATGACCTCTTTTTTTCTGGATGAGAATCCTTTTATGATGAGATGAGCCATGTAGAAGGATTTCCTAACCACTGTGGCGATGTGATTATCAAAGGAGAGACTACTTTCCACCTGTGTCCCAAGGTCTCTTATCACATTTTCAGCATTAAGTAGACTACCAGCTATGTGGTATTTCATGGGTACAGAGTTTTTACCAAAGGGGATGAAAATACACTTTTTGGCATTGAGCTTCAGGCTATGGCTTTGACACCAGGTATCTGTCTCAGTGAGGCCCTTTTGTAGTTTGTCCACATCGTTAGGAGTTTTGATTATGGCTCCTAGTTTGCAGTCATCTGCAAACTTTCTTAGCAAAAGACCTTCTGTGTTAGCCTGCACTTCAGAGAAGTAGATACCAAACAGGAGAGGACCCAGGACTGAACCCCGTGGTACTCCACGTGTCACTGGTCTGAAGTCGGATTTGGAATCTGCTACTTTCACAGTGTGGGTTCTGTCCATGAGCCAGTTGGCAACCCATATTGTGACATAGGGATTTATACCTAGTTTAGTGAGCTTATCTATAATTTCAGAGTGGGGAATGGTGTCAAAAGCCTTGGCGAGATCTAGATAAGCTGTGTGAACCATTTTACCGTCATCTATGGCTTTGTTGACTGCTTTAAAGAAGTCTATCAGGTTTAAGAGACATGATCTGCCTTTTACAAATCCAAACTGGGTAGGGTCCAGAGTTTGGAGATTACCAATGTCTTTGTTTATGAGTTCCACAATGATACGTTCCATGGCCTTGCAGACCAGGCTCGTCAGGCTAATGGGGCGGTAGTTCCTGGGGTCCGTCGTGGCTCCTCCTTTGGGGAGTGGGATTACCATCACGGTGCACCATTCAGTGGGTACAAAGCCTGAGGTGAGGCTATGATTGAACATGGTACTTAGGTAGGGTGCCAGTTCATTCTGTAGTTTGTGTAGAACGCAGCCTGGGATATTGTCAGGTCCCATGGATGCTGTGTTCTTGGCTTTGGAGATGGAGAAAGTATGCACCCGAAATACATTTTTAGAAATGTAATACAAAATCGAGTATATAGAGCTTCTAGGCTTAATGCTAATGAAGCAGATTTTGAAAAACAACTAGAGGTAGCTCAAACAGAACTTATGGATAGAGGATATAACAAACAGCTTATACAAAGGAATGTGGCAGATGTAGTCAAGCTTACAAAGACCAGAGCTAGACCTTATTTTTCACAAAATACTATGGATACTTTAACTTATCACATGAAAAGAGAGCACAAAACTAATAAGTTAAGAATGTGCTTAAGTTATTCTAGAAACATTAGATTATATACAGACATCTTTAATGAGCATTGGAATATCTTAATGACAGATAGTCAGATGAGTAAACATCCCCAGTTAATTTTCAAAAATAAAAAATGCCTGTTCTGGAGATTGTTCTGCGAGGGAGTATAATATGACAAAGACTATAAAGGGAACAAGACCATGCAGAAGTTTTCAGTTTTGTAAGTTTATATCTGAAGCTGAAGAATTTATACATCCAGATACAGGCAAAAAATTTAAGCTAGGAACCAGTGCTACTTGTGATAGTACCCATGTTGTCTATTTAGCTACATGTCAAATATGTCAGAAATATTATGTAGGAAAAACTGACAAGTAGCTAAAGTTCAGGATTAGAGAACACATATATCATATGAAAAAAAGAAGTGTACACAATGCATTAGCCAAACATGTCATAGCAACAGATGAACATCATATATTTAAGTTCAGTGTATTGGGGAGATGCAATGTTAATGCAAGGGGAGGAGATATAAGAACCAGAACAGAAGGGCTAGAAGCTGAATGGATTTTAAGGTAAAGGGCAGATACAGGCCATGGTCTCAATGACCATGTCCCACTGAGACCCATCCTGAAAACTCAACCTTTACAGAGATAAGTATGTTTAAAGACTGCATACAAATGTATTTATGATTTAATTGTGTGTATTTTATAGATAGGAATTCATATATAGAAATATGCATTGTGTTTTTATGAATACATATTTATGATTTTATCTGTTTTTATGATGTTTGTATAACTTTTATTGAAATGTGTTAGATAATAGGTCATGTGACATTGATTAATAATATAAAAACTGGTGTTTTTTACTAATGATTTACACCTGAAGAAGCAGTCAGTGAAAGCGCTTGTGTATGTGTATGTGCTTGGTACCATTAAACTTTGCTGAGAACCTGTGGAGAACTGGAGCCTTGCCTCTGCTTATGTGTTTTTATAATCAGTTTTCTTTAATAATTGGTTCAATATTATGAGTGGTTCTGCATAATATTTGTGCTCTGTCTGTTGGGAATCTGCATGTCATATGTACTTTGAGATGGACTGGTATTTCCAAGGTATGTGTGAAGAGTTTTCAAAGGGAGGAAACTGGTGTTTGATTAGTGGCAGACAACTAATATGTTTTCTGTACCTGAAGGAGGTAACCAAATTTGAACTAGATGTAGAGTTCTAATCATCTCTATAATACAGAAGGGGTATTCTGAGCATGATTCATAAGGCTATATGCAGCTCCACTGGTGTAGGCAGACAGCTAAAACTCAGGTACCCTGTTTTCCATTAGCATATTAGGAACCTAAGAAGTTAGAATGGAAAAGACTGGTATGACTGTCACTGGGGAGAGAGGAACAGGGCTGTCCTATTATGCAGTCCCCCAGAGGAAGGGCAACAGTGCTTGGGGTAGTTCTGGAGTGTACATTTTGCTTATCAAGCTATGGAGGTGGAAGGAGACAGGCCTTCTTTAACAGGTACACGAAGGTATGCATGTTCATGAGAAGGTATAGTGACCGCTACAGAGATACAGGTCACATGTCCCCCACCATAGTCTTAAAAGAAAAACACCATTATTACCAGCAGGCTTGTGAGGGCACAAGCAAATTGTATGGTCTCCTGGATCAGATGACTCTCATCCCTGCACTAGTGTCAAAGGAAAAATATACTTTAAAAATGATCAAAACACGGTAGGTTCAGGTTAAGGCACTTTAATCTTGCAGCAAGGAGACAAAAACGTGCTATTACAGAGTTTGTCTAACTAGAAACAGGAAATGCTTACATTTTTATACACTTTCTAATAAGACATTGCCTACCAAGCTGACGTAACAAATCACAAGTCTTTTCATCATCATTTATTAACAATTAGTCTCATGAATTTCTGCTGATTTATCAATTTTTGTGAGAAACTTCCTAAGGAAAACAACATGGCCTTGGTTACCACCGGTTAGATACATGTAATGTTACCATTCAAGGTACTATGGCTAATTCAAGCACAAAGCTAGCAGTTCATTTCTCTAATAATCCTTTGTCTACACTATCTCTAAGCTACTGCAGCTGCATATGTTCTCATGCTTTGAACAGAGCTGATTGTTTAGAATCATTACATTTACAGGACATAACATTGTTCATTCATTCTTTCCTGACCTAGTAGATAAGCACCTGCTTCTCAAGTACATTTCCAAAAGGCATAAACACGAATATTGCTATGCTAGCAATTACTACGTCAGAGGGCACCTTGCAAGTTTCAGAAAGCACACTGCAGTTTCAAAAAGCATCTTTTCAGTCTCATATGAAACTCATTTTATATATAAAAACAGTGCATATAAAATAGAATGAAAAATGTGTTAAACCATTTAGCTTCTAATTAGCATTAAGCATACACACATTAATACATATTTTTCTGACATTTCCCCCCTGTTAATACTTTTTAATTCTATTTTCAAAAAGAATAAACAGTTTGCTTCTTTTCCTAACCTCTTCCATTCAGGATTTGCAGTTAAGAAAGTCATTCAGTTTAAACTTTATAAAAGTGTTTCACATTCTAGCAGCTCTTCAAATTCAGTACTCTGATACATAGTCTCAGAAACTGATATATCTATAAATTCTTTGATTAATTTTTTCATGCAAGGGATTCCACAACAAACGCAAACTCCTATTAGGAGTAATCCCACACCAATGGCAATCAAGATGTTCATTAGGATGGAACCCCACCCCCCGAATAAATTCTGGAAAAAGTCCATCAGAGGGTTTGGGCCTGGTTTGGTCATGGCTGACACTTGCTGAATCACCTCAAGGTGGTCATTAATTTCGTGCTGATAATCTGGTATAAACGCACAGCATTCTTCTTTGATTAAAGCGCACGTACCACCCCTCGCCGCTAGGGTGAAGTCAAGAACCATTCGGTTCTGGAGCACTACAGTTCTCATAGCATTCAGTTCATCAGTTATCAGTTCAAGAGCAGAAAAAGTTGCATTACTCATCACTTCGAGAAGTTTAGACAGTTTTTGCAGCTCTCAAACTGATTTCACTGCTCCATATGCAGGTAATATGCCTGCCCACGATATAACAGCATCACTCAGGTCCATGTGCATCAGTTTGGTACCCACAGTATGATGGTCTTTCCAGCCCGCCTCGATCTGTCCCACTGGATTTTCAGGTGTTTTAACAGCTTTCTTGGCCACATCTCGGGTATTTCGAATATTTCCCCGAGGCAAGACTGCAGTGTGTCGTATGGCCGGGACCCATACCTCTCAACCTGGAAACATCAAAAATCTGGACAAGGCCCATGAAAAATAGGTACAAATCTGTACACTGATTAACATGTAATTTGCATACATAATTATGAAACCCCACCCACTCAGATGGAATTGTGGGATACCAACTTTCAAACGCAAAATGAAGAACAGACAACCAAAATATGGCACCAGAGTCCCCCTGCAGCCATTCCAATGTCCCATTACTTGGCTATTTCGCCCCATTTACCAAGAACACTAATGCATACTGCTTTACTTCTACAATGATTATTTGGATTTTATTTTTACAGCAGCACAACAATGCAGAAACACTAATAGACATCATGATCTGGTAAAAGCAATACTGTCTCACAATGAAAATAGGCTTGACATTAAAACATCTCTGCCCTTGAAACTCACATTCATTGAAACAGGATTGAAACCCACACCGCATTCAAACAAAATGCATCTGGCCAGTGGTGGATAAAGATTACCTTTGGGCTGTTTTCAAATCATTGGCCCCTTGCACACAAAACAAGAAACTTACATGCGTTCTTTGATACACCTTCCTGACTTTATTAAATTATATTCCTTGTATAATACAGCATACTTGTTAGACTTAAGTTAGAAGAACTCATTTTAAATTTATTGTTTGAACATTTTTCCAGTAGGCAATGAAACAAAATGCATGAACCAGTAATGACAAAACTGCCCAACTCAGAACATTTCCATCATTTAAGTCTACTTCCACAGTCACTCACACACACACACACACACACACACACACACACACACACACACATATATTATAATAATAACTTTTCTCGGATGAAAGCAAGAATTTAAGCCAAGATAATTATTAGTCATATGCTTTACGTATCTTTAATAATACAAAAATACCAACATTTAGAACCCATAGCTTAACAGTTTTGTATACTGATTGCTAACCAACACATTAAACTTACTCAGAGTAATTTATTTCAGTAATAACCCATGGTGGTATAACTGTAAATATAGAACAAGTTTGTATTATTTTTCCAAAATTCCAGTGCAGGTGCCTACTAAGAATACAAAATACCAATACAGGTAGAAAGTATGAATGAGATCTGCATGACTGCGGCTGTATTGTAAGTATGCAAAAAAAAAAAAAAAAAGAAGGCATGCAAAATCCCAGCAGAGGTGAACAGTAAGAAGCCAGAATCAAAGCACAACAGTTAACATTTACAGCAAAAGGTTACTTATGTTCTTAACACATGAAGTCTTACAGCAGGAAATTCCTTCCTTCTCTGGCATCCACTTTATCCAGTTCAGGTAATTAGGCAATTGTAATCACAACATTCAAAGATACAAGCATACCTTCCAACTGTCCAGATTTTTTTGCAGAATGTGCAGATGTTTGCCTCACATTTTTGTCCTGTTCCTCATAAATTTATATTTTTTTCTGGCAAATCATTGAGTACTGAAGTCACTAAATAGTGTTTTACATTTTATTTTCAACCTTCATATCCTTCAGGGAATTGCATGCTGATGTAAAACCTATTATTCTAGCAACTTTTTTAAGCTTATATGGGCAAAATTTACAATTTGTCTTTGAACCTGGATGCAGAGAAACTAATCATGAGCAGCCAGCCAGTCTGCCCCAGGACACACACATTCACTTACGTACACACATACACACACACACACACACATTTCCTAACTGAAGCACCCCGCTCGCATAAAACTCTACACACACACACAACACACACTTCCTACCTGAAGCACTCCGCTGAGTCCGCTCGCATAAAACTGCATCTGAACAGCAGCCCAGGCCTCAGACAGTCCTTTCTTTCCACTCGCATAAAGCTCTGCATCTGCACAGACAGTCCTTCCTTTCCACACCACTTGCATAAAGCTCTACACACACACACACACACACACACACACACACACACACACACACACACACACACACACACACACACACACACTTACCTATGTGCTGCTTTCCACCACACAAAGTTCAGTGCTGCTGCTGCCATCTGTTTGTTCCGGCCCCGGCCCGAGTCGACATTCAGTAACTTCTGCTGCTGTCCATTCGCTCCGTCAGTGCCATGGCATAATCCATTCATTTCTGCTGCTCCCTGACATAATACTCTCTCCATTCCCTTTCCGTTCTAGCTGCCATAAGAACTATATCCTGCTCGCATTTGCAAATCGGCCTTTCCCGCCTACTTGCATTTGAGCTCTGCATGCCTAACGCTCCAAGGAGCTCAATTCTGATAGGCTGGTAACCCTGATGGAGTTGATGTCATTGCTCACGTGATGACGTGATGACGTCAGCCCCGTCAGCGCAAAAATTAAAAAACATTAAAAATGCAAAGAAAAAAATCGGAAATGAAGGGGTGACACTTGGGAATCGTGGCACCCCTTCATTTGAACCCCAAAACTCGGTAAAAAACGAGTAATTCGGTGCAGTTGGGAGGTATGCCGGGACCAGGTACCCCAAAAAAACAACTGCCGGACCAATTCTCAGGTAACCATTTATATGCTTTTTTACCACACACAAAATAACAACCCTCTTCTTTAGTAGTTACTTTGTTACGAAATGACTGCCCTGCATGAAACATTTTCCTATCTATTACAGATAACTGTTTAAAAAGTACAGGATTACATTGCACCTGATCAAGAGTCTTGTGCATGGATTTAAGAAATGAGTTCTAATCTGTATTACAAGATTCACCCAGATTGTTTGCTTTTGTATAACATTTATATTGTACAGTCACATTACACTTACTCCAACCCACTTGTATTGTTCCGTTCTTGTAAAAACATACAATTCCCTTTTGTGTCACAGGCAAATACAGTGCTACCTTATCATATGCTTTAATAGATACTGTGTCAAAAAACAGATTTTCCCAGGTCTCATTGACCCCTAGAGGGATAGCAGACATTAATAACCCCTCATATGCTGTTGGTATGGCTGTGCAGATCCAACAGTTCGAAACATTAAAAGTCTCAGCATACACACGTGTAATTGCCTGATAAGTTTTAAAGTTCGGGTGCCAGTCTATGTTTGGTTCATCTCGCTTAATCAGTTCAACTTTTGTGGCAGGGAAAAGAAAAGGCCACAACAAAAATAATAATGTCATTAGAATAACTATCAAAGTAATCATGCAAGTTTTCTGAGGTTGTTCAGTGTCTCTTTTCACTCTGTACCTGGTCATTTTGTTCTCGTTGTACAGCAGTAACAAAGTTTTTGTCCAGTTCAAAGTTCTTAACCAGTTTACAGTGTGTCAAATGAATCCAGGATGCTCGCTCCGCAATCTTGACTGCAGTGGGTGTCGACAGTAGTACCTGGTACGACCCTTCCCACTTCGGAGAACTCCAATTCTTTTTCTTCACCGCCTTCACCCAGACCCAAGTGCCTGGGGCTACTGCTGCTTCCGATTTTGTTTGCTCTTTATCTGAAACAGAATTTAACTAAAAAAGTTTGTTATTCAAAAATCGCCTCATATACCCTGCAAGTGAACTGTCAGCCTCCTGCTCTGCAGACATGAGAGGTTTCCATTGAGGTGCATAATATGCCCTCCCAAACAAAACTTCAAAAGGAGTTAATCCTTTTGCATTTGGAACAGTTCTCATGCTCAACAGTGCCAGAGGTAAACAGTGCACCCAGTTCTTTTCTGTCTCACTAATCAATTTCCTAAGTCTACTCTTCAACACCCCATTATGCCTCTCTACTAATCCTGCAGATTGGGGATGGTATGCACAGTGATTTTTCAATGATATCCCGAAATAGCGACTAAGTTGTTGTATTGTTTGGTTTACAAAATGTTTGCCATTGTCACTATAAATCTTTTCCGGTATGCCAAATCTAGGTATAATTTCTTTAACAAGGACTTTTGCAACAGTAGCTGCATCTGTTTTTTTAGTTGGGAAAGCTTCCACCCATTTGGAAAACATGTCTATAATGACAAGGCAGTACTTCTTATTTTCGCATTTGTTTAGTTCAATAAAATCCATACAAATAGTATGAAACGGATATGGTGGTGTAGGGAAACTCCCTTGCTTAGGTTTCAATGCTCCTTGTGCATGATGCTTGTTACAAACATGGCATGATGCACAAAATTTTTTGTGTAATTAGTAAAGCCGTACGTCGTAAACACTTGATTCACTAACTGTACCATCCCCCCTTTTAAGACATGGCTCTGCCCATGGCTCAACAAAGCTGCATATCTAAACAAGTTAGATGGTAAGATTGGTTTCTTCTCTTTGGAGATGTACAGTCCCTTTTCAAGGATTGCTCCTCGTTTTATCCACTTTTGTTTTTCTACATTTGTAGTAAGTGTCTGCATTGTTTTTAACATTTCTAAATCTAAAATCTCAGAAGGTTGTAATTCTTCGCTCAAAAGAAAAACTTCTGAAGCTGAAGCTGCCTGTTTTGCAGCTGTATCTGCTCTCACATTGCCTTTTGAAATTCTATCCTGTTGCTTGGTATGAGCTACGCATTTGCAAATAGCTACTTTTTGTGGTAACTGAATAGAGTCTAACAAATCTAAAATAAATTGCACATGGTTAATTGGTTTACCAGTAGATATTATCATTCCTCTATTTTTCCACTGTTGCGCAAAAACATGTACAGTAGAAAAAGCATACTGACTGTCAATAAAAGTATTCACTTTCTTACCTTTTGCTAAGGTACATGCCCTCGTCAAGGCAATCAACTCTGCTGCTTGTGGAGATAAATTGTGTGGTAAAGACTTTGCTTCTAAAATCTCTGTATCAGAAACTACTGCATACCCCACTAGATTCTGTCCTGTAGGACCCCTCCTGCACGAGCCGTCCACATAGTATGTCACCTCGGCATCATCCAAGGGAACATCTGTAAGATCTTTTCTGGGTAGTGTCTTTTGCTCAATCTCCTGCAGGCAGCAGTGCGGTTTACCATCTGCAGGGGTTGGGAGCAAGGTTGATGGATTCAAAGTTGTGCATCGTTCAATTGTCATTTGAGGTTGGCTCAACAGTATAGTCATACAGGAAAGATGTCTAGCAGGAAAAAGATATGCTACTTTTTCTTGCAGTAAAATAATTGCGACTGCATGAGGCACTCTCAGTGTGAGAGAGTGGAACAATACTATTGTGGCTGAAGCCTGCACTGCCATTGCAGCTGCGACTACTGCTTGTACACAGTGGGGCAAGGATCGCGCCACTGGGTATAACTGTGATGAATAGTAAGCTATGGGGTATTGTTTGTCCCCATGCTGTTGTGTTAGCACTGATGTCATATAACCTTGCTTACAGTCTTCAGTTTGGAAAAATCGCTTATGATAGTTTGGTAATCCTAAAACTAAGAAAGCTATCAATTGTTTTAGTTTGCAGAAAGCTGATTTTGCTTCTGGTGTCCACTGTAATAAATCCTGTGCTGCCATCGGCTTTTTGAATATCAAATTAGTCAGCGGAGCAGATTCCAAAGCATAATTTGGTATCCAACTCCGACAAAAGTTAGTAGTTCCCAGGAAGGACATCATTTCCTTCTTGGTTGTTGGTCTAGGTGCTTGTAATATTGCTGTTTTTCTGTCTTCATCTAATATTCTGCCCTCTTTGGATATTACATATCCCAGATATTTGACCTGTTTTCTCCAAAGTTGCAGTTTGTTTTTGTTTACCTTGTGTCCTTGAGTAGCTAAAAATTGTAATAATGCTGTTGTATCTTCTCTGCATTCTTGCTGGGTGGGGGCTGCCAGCAGAATGTCATCTACATAAAGTAAAATCTGACTACCTTTCAGTGGGATAAATCCTGCCAGGTTACTTGCCATTTCTTGTGCAAATATCATTGGACTTTTACAATATCCCTGTGGTAATCTCGTATATGTATACCGTTTCCCCTGAAATGTAAATGCAAACCAATGTTGGCTGTCTGGGTGTATCAGTATTGAGAAAAATGCATTGCTAATATCTACCACAGAAAAATACTTCTGTTGAGGTTTCAAATCATTCAACAAAGTGTGTGGATCTGGCACTGTTGGTGCCCTAGGTATAACTGCGTCATTCACAGCTTGTAGATCTTGGACCATACGCCACTCCCCGTTTGCTTTCCTAACAGGAAATAAGGGTGTATTACATGGTGAATCGGGAGATTCTATTAAGACTCCTTCCTTAAGTAAGGCTGCTGTTATAGGTTTGATCCCTATCTCTGCATCCTTTCTCAAGGGATACTGTCTCTTTTGAGGTCTAAATGCTGATTTTGGCGTAATAGTAACTGGTCCTGCTGTACGAATAAGTCTCACATCTGATTTCCCTGTTTACCAGAGAGTCTCTGGTATGTCTAGTAAGGCTTTTTCCTCTTCCTCTAGTAAGAGTAATATTCAGCTATCCTCACTTGCCTGTGAGTGCACAGCTGGGTGTGTCTGCATTATCCAGTTCAATTTCTGCTTCTGTACTCCTTGTTTAGAGAGTTCTAGCTCTGTCTGCTTTTCCCACCCCGTGACTTTTTCTCCTAGGTCTGCCCACTTCAGATTTCTAGTTTTAGTTAAGCTTACATGTGGCAGTCGATTAGATTTGTAAAGTGCTAAAAACTCCTGGGGCAATAAACAGCTTATTACGCTGTTTCCTTCTGTGTCCCAGTACAAATTTCGCAATACCAATCTGTTAGCATGATTTTTAAACAGTTCTTGCTCGTATTCTTTATCAGGTCCTGGTCTGTTACAGTAATATAGAGTGCAATGCAACAAATGCTGTTTATCAGTGTCAAGGGAGGGGGATTTACTGATGGCTACATTCATCAGTTCTTCGGTTACTGCCCCTGGACCAGTAGTAACTAAGTCCTGGCTGTACCAATAATATGTTTCACCCGCCAGTCACACTAAAAAAGTATCCATCTGTCGCTGTCCTTCCATACCCTGCATGGTTGGAACTATGGCTATGCCAAATATCTGCATTAGGTCTCTGCCCAAGAGATTTACTGGGCATTTTGCAGAAACAACAATTTTGCTTTTCTGGGTCATTCCTGAAACGGGGTCGGTTATTGCTATGTCATGGAAGAGTGGCTCCCGATACAGCTGTCCATTAGCTGCTTTCACTAGTATGTAATCTGGTGATTCTGAATCTTCTGGTAGTTTGGGAGGATGTATCAGGGTCCGTGAAGCCCCTGAGTCACACAAAAATGTTACTTCCCTCCCCTCTACCAGAAGTGTTACCTCCAGTTTTGTGTCTGCTAAGTAGAGCTCTAGGCTTAATAATGCTAAGTCCAAAATTTCATTCTCTTCATTATCTGTAAATTCATGTACATCCTCTATCCCTTCTGTCACATCCTCTACCCTTACTACTACATTTACATTTGTCTTTTCTTGTTTATTCCTATCCAGTGATTCCTGACTATCATATAGTCATTCCTCACCCTCCTTATCTTCCGTAGTTACCTTCTTATTTAGCCTGCAATCCCTTGCCCAATGTCCCTTTTTCCCGCATTTGAAACATTCACCCCTTTTCTTTCTTTCTTCAAAATCTTCCAATCGTTTATCAGATTGTTTGTTTCCCTGGGTATTTTTCTTACCCTTCTTCCCGGTTTGTACTACAAAGACTTCTGACCCATCTTCTACTGCAAATACTTGAGCTTTCTTTTTCTTTTTGCTATTAAAATGCCTTTCAGCATGTCTTGCATATTCAAGTAATGACTGTAATCTACTTGTGCGATGATCTACCATGTGCTTTGTAATAAAGCTGCTAATGGGAGTAATACTGCCTTTCAAAAATGCATTCTTTAGCTGTTGCTCGTATGGGGAATCATGTGTTTGATCTTCAGGTACCTGCATTCCACAATGGTTATTAAAACATTCTAATAATCTGGCATAATATCTATCAACAGTTTCACTATCTTGTTGTATACACTGATTAATGCAAGTTCAATCAGCCCTAGGATTCCATTTCTCAGACATTCGGTCTGTCAGACCTTTCACTCTGTTGTCCAGTTCTGCGTTACTATGTGGGAGTGGTCTAAGCTCTGCGTCACAGGGATTCCAGTTACCACTGATCATGTGCCAATCTGGACCTATGATTTGTCTGACTACTTTCTATACTTCTTCTCCATTCAAATAGTAACTTAACCTCATGCCCTGCAAGTCTTCTAAGAATTTTCTAAAATTAACTTTTGGATGGGGAATTCCCTCTGTGGCTTTCCGGATATCTTCCGGTGTCCACGGCCTATATACTAGAAGAGTCGGATCCTGTCCTGCCTGCCCTGCCTGTGGATTTGGTACTTCTATGAGTGGACATATCTCTTCCTCATTCATAGCTTGTGAATTTCTATTTATTTCATACAATTCAATATCCCCTCTTAAGTTGCGTGTTCGAGACCTGGTCTCAATAGGATCTCTGACAAATGGTTTCGGTTTTGCAGGAACAGCTGGATATAGTGGAGGTGGATCAGCTTGTCCACTCACTTCATATTCCGGTAAAGGAAGTGGAGGGGGCGGAGGAGAGGCTGTCGCTATTACCAAGTTATTATCTTCTTTGTCTAAGAACATTGTTTTTGAATTTTTAATTTTTTGTTCCCTGCGGTTTGCTTCCTCAAGCCACCTGTGTGCCTGAGGGACTCCTAATTGTCGTTGCCTTTTTAGCTGACCTTTCACGTCTGTTTTAAGTTGTCTAAGTGAGGATTTATCTAAATTACCATCAAATTTGTATTTATCAACCCATTTTGTATAATACTTAACATTATCGGCGCACTGTAATTGCATATATTTCGCGTCTTCGGTTAGGGGCGGGTCTCGGGAATTTTTTGTGCACTGATTTCCCATGTTGCCTCAGAAATTGTTACGTAACCCTTTTTTATCACGTGGCACCACAGTTTACACCTTTTCACAGTTTATCTAGAATAACTGTCTACCTATTCTGTTTCCCTGATCTATGACAAAACAGTAACCTTTGTCCGTGATCTGCACATGCAAATCTTCCTGAGAATGCAATATTACTGTAACAAGTCCCTGATCAAAAACAGAAAAAAAGGTAAATTCCTCCTTACCTGACTCTCCATGAGTTGATCCACCGGAACATTGACTCGTCCTCCAATCCCAGATCAGAAACAGTGGCTGGCCTCTTTCGAACGACAATTCAGTTGGAGGTCTTTCAAAACAGAAGAGCCGACGTGGCCACTTCTCCGTACGGGTACATGCCACCAGGCCCAATTCTGACCTAGGCCTAGAGTGAGAGGTACTTTCCGGTCCGAAGGACCAAACTGTCAAAGGAAAAATATACTTTAAAAATGATCAAAACATGGTAGGTTCAGGTTAACGCACTTTAATCTTGCAGCAAGGAGACAAAAACGTGCTATTACAGAGTTTGTCTAACTAGAAACAGGAAATGCTTACATTTTTATACACTTTCTAATAAGACATTGCCTACCAAGCTGACGTAACAAATCACAAGTCTTTTCATCATCATTTATTAACAATTAGTGTCATGAATTTCTGCTGATTTATCAGTTTTTGTGAGAAGCTTCCTAAGGAAAACAACATGGCCTTGGTTACCACCGGTTGGATACATGTAATGTTACCATTCAAGGTACTATGGCTAATTCAAGCACAAAGCTAGCAGTTCATTTCTCTAATAATCCTTTGTCTACACTATCTCTAAGCTACTGCAGCTGCATATGTTCTTATGCTTTGAACAGAGCTGATTGTTTAGAATCATTACATTTACAGGACATAACATTGTTCATTCATTCTTTCCTGACCTAGCAGATAAGCAGCTGCTTCTCAAATACATTTCCAAAAGGCATAAACATGAATATTATTGCTGTGCTAGCAATTACTAGGTCAGAGGGCATCTTGCAAGTTTCAGAAAGCACACTGCAGTTTCAAAAAGCATCTTTTCAGTCTCATATGAAACTCATTTTATATATAAAAACAGTGCATATAAAATAGAATGAAAAACGTGTTAAACCATTTAGCTTCTAATTAGCATTAAGCATGCACACATTAATACATATTTTTCTGACAACTAGGGATTCCAGAACATAGAAAAGAATGTGCCCTGTGCCTGCCTGGATCAGACTGGACTAGGGACTTCAGAACATGGAAATGAGTGCGCCATGGTTGCCTGGATCAGATGACTCTCACCCCTGTGCCAGGGATTCCAGAACAAGTAAATGAATGTGCCATGTTCAGCTGGAAAGGCTGATGTTCTGAAGGCCTAGGAACAAAAAGAAAGCAAATAAAAAAAAGATTGTTTATGGAGCTGATGTTCAAGGTGAGCATAATGTTGACATTAGTTTATGTTTAATGTTCTATGACTGGCTATTTCATCAGGACAATGAATCTCTTGTTTTCATGAGGTTCTCCTATAATTGTTTTTACATGGCAACTATTTTTAAATGTAATATTCATTGCCAGCTGTTTAGGATTAACATATTTCAATCTCATGGAAGCTTGTTATTAGAAAGGGTTAAGTATATATGAATAGTCTCTGGTTTATAAACTCAAGGCTAACTGTCCTTATGGGCTATTTTAAACCTAGCCAGTTTCCGTTTTTTGAGATTCAAACCTTGCATCTTGCATTTGTGAGGTAAACCCCCTAATCATTATGCCCACCCAGCTGTAAGTGAATAATTAGTGCTTGATTAGCATCCTCAGACTCTGTTTTGAGATTGCAATTATTAAACACATTTTAACTAGATGCAACATTATAACTATGCCTTTATTGAACAGGAAGGCCACCTTAACTCAAAATTTTGTATAGGGCTCATGTTTGGGATAGAAACAGATACATATTAATGTGTTTGATATTTTTTGATGTTTTGAATTAATAAGAAAACTTTGACAGTGTGTTTGACTGATATCATGACTTTTGAATTCTTGCTCTGTATATGGTTATGTAATAAGTTTGTACACAACAAAAGAATTATAATGTAATGTAATATTCCTGTTAAAACTATCGGGGCTTAATGAATTAGATGTACTTTAAGATAGGTTGCTACTGGCAATGTCAAGTATTGTCATGAGAATAGTAATAAACTAATGGCATATGAGGACTGCTTACAATGCAAACAACTTCATCCAGAGAACACATATGAGGACATATATATATAGGGTGGAAGTGAATCCATTCAGCACCTTCACTTTTACAGAACAATATAAAAAGTAAAAGGTGAAGTTTCTTTTTTTTTTACAAACCTTTAAAATAATCTGATCCTGTGTGCCACTATTTGAAACTATATAGGAAATTCTTACTTTAAAATATGAATAAAATAATCAGTTTTGAATGGCAAAGAGCCACCATGACTTCAAGATGGCACCCGATGATGGAAACAAGTCTGAGGACACTAAGGCAATAAGGATGACTATGAGAGGACTATCAAAGTTACGTTGAATGACGGGTATGGACTTATTCTAAAAACACTATGAAGCCTGACTGGAACATCTCCAAAACATAAGTGTACTGCAGAAGAATGGTATTTAACTCCATGATACTCCTGTTCTAAACATCCAATATCCTACCAGATAGAACAACAGCAAACAGGATGGAATGGTGAATTGAGCACGATGGCAGCAAATGAGTTACTAGTTAACCTGAACACATGGAAATGACATGTCCAATGATTTACTGTGCTGGAATGTAAGAAACTTTTCAGCAAGACAAAGTTTCCAATAGTTGCTTTTGCTCATCAAATCAATCCAAAAAGTAAAATCACTAAATATCCTTGACAACTCATCTTTAAATGTCTTAATTATTGTGATAAAATGTACATTCTGAAAAAAGAAAAAGCACTGGAGGATGATTTAAAGATTGTGTATACCGTTTGCATGTCACCTGATTTAGTATGGCCCTTTTGAGTTTATGTCATGTTGCTGAGGTTTTCTGTAGGATTCTACATCGCCAAGATATCCTCTGAAGTAGCAAGAGTGTTCATCTTAAATAGTTTTTAGGACTGTCTTAGCTAATATAATCAACATCACACAGCAACACTTTAAGATCATTGTTCTTCACACCTTGCACTAAAAGATATTTGTATCACTCAAATGTGTTAAAACTGGAAATTAGATCCTTTTTATGTAACAATAAACACAAAGAAGAAATAGATTATGTATATAAGAAAGCATTGGAGAGTACATATCTTGTGTGAGTCAGTAAAAAGATATTCTGGTACTATTTTAAAATAAAATTAAAAAATTTATAATGTTTTAGCAAAGAAAATCTACAGAAATAAAAGTGGAATTTGTGAAATTAAATAGATACATTTTTAATCTAGAAAATAAATATAAAGAAGAGAAATACAGGTTTATATCACAAGATTGAAACGTTATAACATCGAATACAGTAACATCGAACTGTTAACCTCGAAATCTTAAAACTCCGAAAGCTGAGAACAGCGATTTTTTTTCCCTGGGAAAAAAATCACTGTTCCAGCACAAAACACAAAACACACAAACACTACAAACTATTTCTAATGTGGGAGGCTTCATCCCCCCACACCGCCATACTTAAATATACCAGTTCCGAGATAGCACCACAGTGGAGGAAATAGCAAAGCCGTAGAAATAGCCCACCAAATTCTTTCCCTGGGAAAAAATTTGATGTTCCGCCGCTTCGCTGTTGTCAGTCTTTGAGGTTTTGGGTTCGATATTATAACATTCAAAGTTGTGCAACTTTGATGTTATGATATAGACCCGAGAAATACAACGATGTGGTGCATCTCAGAAAATGTAAGGAAAGTAAATACAGCTTAAAATCAAATGCTGGGATAAATCAAAAATGGGGGAAAGATATAAAAAATTGTATGGTTTAAGAGATATTACATCTCAAAAATTCCTAGTAAAATGCTTACAACAGACAGGGGAAGTAACAGTTTTAGGTGTAATAGGCAGGTTGCAGAAGGATGCTATAAAATAAATTGCATTATCACAATTGATTACAATAGAAATTTCAAAGCATATAGGATATTTTGTAGAGAGAAAGTACGAAACATTTTCTCTTGAAAATATTCTTAAAAACTATCAATTAAGGTACTAGTCTCATTGATTACCTCTGGTAGAATCTTAAAAAAATTCACAACAACAGATGGATTAGCATCAACAATGTATTACATTTAGATGAGATTATGCAAGATTTCTGTAGATCATTCAAACTAGAACTAGATATGCAAATGTTACTATTTTACAGAGAGGCTGAAAGCATGCATACATTTCCAGCATTCCCAAAATAAGTAAAGCACTGATGTTTCCAAACCCCATTAGCAACAAAATGTCTGCCAATATTTTCAGACTAAGTTCATTAATTCAAATAGAATTCAAACTGTATGCGAAAATATTGGCAAACGGATTTGTGAGTCCACTACCAATCTAATCTCTAAAGAACAATAGCAATTTATCAAAAATAAACTGGGAGTACCTGATCTAATTAGAGTTCAGTAAACTCTCCAAGGAATGCACAATTAACCTAGACTATTGCAGCTGCAATTTCAATAGAGTTTCATAAAGCTTTTAACTTTGTTGATTAGGACTCCATGCTGGAAGCTGTGGTCATTTGACAGGAATATATACGTGTGTGTGTGTGTGTGTGTGTGTGCGTGTGTGTGTGTGTGTGTGTGTGTGTGTGTGTGTGTGTGTGTGTGTGTGTATGTGTGTATATATATATATATATATATATATATATATATATATATATATACATATATCTATATTTATATATAGGGATCCATATCAGATCCACAAAAACACACAATAACCGACGACCGGATCACCGAGACGAGATTGCCGAAACAACACATGGTTTTATCTATGTGGTCTTCCTAGGTTCATAGGTTCATACTAGGCTATCTGCCCTGGGGCAATTATAAGCCTAGCCCGATTCTGTATGGCTTACGCCACCCCTTGATTTGAGTATACTGTGCCCTTTTTAAGGTGTAGTTTACTGTGCCTCTGTCTAATAGTGACACGGGAGTAATCCCTGGGACAAACCTATGATCCCCCATCCACCTATCGAGATTCTTCTTGAAGAGATTCAGTGAGGTGCTCTGCCTTACATGAATTGGAATTCTATTCCAGAGCGAAGGGAGCCTCTGGGTTATGAACCTGTCCCTCCAGCAAGTTCTATTTATTTCTGTGCTGAGGTTCAAGTCCCTCGAGCATGTGGCTCTAAGGGATTTAGATTTACTGAGGTGGAGCATGTCCATTAATTCTGGATTTGACATAGCTTTGTATGTCAGGCATAGATCGCCTCGAAGTAGGCGGTATGCAACTGAGTAGAGCTGGAGTTTTTTTAACCGAGCAGCATATGGCATCTGTTTGAGACCCTTGATCCTCTTGGTGAGATACTTTTGGGGTCTTTCTAATTGCTGCAGGTGTCGGGTAAGGTACATCCCAAAAGGGGCATTTTATTCTATGATGGGCCTGATGAGGGATGAATAAAGGAGCATGATTACCTCTCTTGATCTAGATGTGAAACCCTTCGTGATGAGGTGGGCTATGTAGAAGGTCTTTCTAACCACTTTGGCAATGTGGTTTTCAAAGGAGAGATTGCCATCAACTTGGGTCTCCAGGTCCCTAATAACTTTCTCTGTACTTAATGGGTTTCCGCCTATGTGGTAATTTGTGGGCACATTGTTTTTGCCAAAGGGTATGACTATACATTTTTTGGCATTTAGCTTTAAACCATGGTGCTGGCACCAGTTATCTGTCTCTGTGAGACCTTTTTGAAGGATGTTTGTGTCAGCTGGAGAGTCGATTATGGCGACCAGTTTGCAGTCATCTGCGAACTTGGTGAGCCATAGTCCTCCCACGTTTACCTGTATCTCGGAAAAGTATATTCCGAACAAGAGTGGTCCCAGGACAGAACCCTGTGGGACACCACTTGTGACCGGTTTCGAGTCTGACATGGCTCCAGCAACTCTCACTCTGTGGGTTCTGTCTTTGAGCCAGTTTGCGACCCATCTTGTGACATAGGGGTTTATATTTAAGCTGGATAGCTTATCTATGATGCCCGAGTGGGGTATTGTGTCAAATGCCTTTGCAAGGTCCAGATAGGCTGTGTGGACTACCTTCCCTTCATCTATTCCGACAACTGTGTACTGTGGATTTCTCAATCAATCAACAACATGCCCATTGTTATAAATATTTTCACAAGTTTTATCATTTGTCAAGCATTCATAGTAGCAAAGATAAAATACTTGTTTTCTAATTGCCTAATCTGACTTTGAGAGAACTAGAAGAGAAGTAGGTCTTCATTTTCACGGTAGTATCTGAATATTCATGGATGGGTATAACATTAACCACAACAATGGAAGTTACTTTGACAAAAATGCAAACTGTCTTCTTCCCATTTCAGATATAAATTTTGTAGCTGGGGACTTTATTGTCTTCCTTTCTCAACAGGATTATAAATGATTAAAATAGTTATCCTAGCTAAAATTGTATTTCTTCTTAGACATTTACCACACCTTCATTTTTCAAGCTGCAGTTAAAAAAATCAACATACCATTTTTTTATATCATGGATTTCACCTAAGAATCAGTAGAAAGAAACTTTGTATTCCTACTGAGCATGGCAGATTAGACTTACTAAACATTTTTCAATATACAATTTCAGCTACTGATAGCAACATGTGAGAGCCAGATTCCGTTCTAGAACTGAAGGACTATTTCTCAGGCTTGAGCTAATTCATCAAAATGCATTACTTGCTAAAAAATAAAGCCAGCAAAACACAGAACCTTTTCAGCAACAACAAACTCAGAACCTTAAAACAAACTATATCCAAAAAAAACCACCAAAGCTCTTGACAGCACAGACACTCCTGTACAAACTTTATTTGACAGATTAAGCGCTTCATCCAGCTAATTCACAGACTTCTTCAGAATCAATTACATGATAAAACTACCCCTTTTTAATCTCCCTCCTAAAAATCACATGACTTTTTGCACCAATAAAAGCTGAACAACTGAATAACTTATTCTTAAAAAAATACTATTACTAAAAAATACATTTAGAAATTATGTTAATTGTATCCAAAAGACCTTAAAAACTATGAAGTACTGAAAAACATTTTATATGTTTTACTTTATATGAATGAAGCCTTAAAAAGCAAGCTATTGAAATCTGTTAATTAAAACCTGGTGGTACTCATGCATTTAATCTCAACTGCCACAAGGTCTCTTTATGTTCTATCAAATCTGCCCACAGACCTCCTTCCAGGCACACGGATATGGTGTCAATTCCAAAAAAAATGTGAACTCATGCTCAGGGTATTTTTCCAAATGTCTGTGCAATGAATTATTGGTCTGTTTCTTTTTATATCCAACACGTGCTTACATTCTTTGAACTTCCTTTGGGTCTTCCCTACATACAAACTATCACAGTTTTTACACAAGGCTAAATATATAACTCCTCTGGATTTACATGTACAATGAAAAGAAGTGCAAACTAACTGCTTATTAAAATTTACTTTGCAATTTTCCATAATATATTTACTTTGGCTACACAAGCCACATCTGAAGGTCCCCAACCTTTTGTTAGACCATACACAATGTCCAGTACCACTTTCCAATAGTTTTTTTGGAGGCCTATTTTTTATACACTTCTAGGCTTTTCCCCTATAAGATCAGTTAAACCATAAAAACATTACAATATATTCCAATTTTTCTCAAGGGTTCTATAAATAAATCTGTGTTCCTGTGTAACGGTAGTAATAAGAGAACTAATATATTCACCCTTAAGTTGTGCCCTTGTATTTATAATTGGTTGAGTCTGCCTTGCTGTAAGGATTGGTACCAACTCACTGCTATGCCTTTTCCTTGTGACGTCAGAATAAACATCTCTTATCAAATCTATCGGGTACCCCCTAGTGTAAAACATTTCCAACAACTTATTTCCTTCTGCATCAAATGTCATGTCATCAGATACCCTCCTTGTTAATCTAACAAATTATCCTTTTATTACATCCCTTTTGTGGTGCTGTGTATGACAGCTAGTGTAATGTAATAAACCATTAGAATAAGTGGGCTTCCTATAGATACAACTTATAATAGCTCCCTTGTTGGCATCTTTGCTGACTAATACATCAAAATAACTGATGTTGTTGCAATTATATTTGCAAGTAAATTTTAAAAATGATGTCATGGAGTTAAAATATTCCAGAATATCATTTTTAAAGTTTACTTACGAGTAAATCTTCAAAACGATGTCATGGAGTTCAAATATTCCACTAACTCTTGTACTTCCAGCTCACTTACTTCCCAAGCTATAAAGATGTCATCCAAAAATTGTGCATACAACTGCCAGGGTGCAGGCTTAAACACATTAAGGACATGTTTGTTTTCCCACTGTTACATTATAATGTTAGCAAGTAAGGTGGAACATGATGCCCCCATGGCCACACCCTTTTTCTGCTGATCTACACTGACCGCCTATCTGCACAAAATTATATTACAACACTAATTCTAAAAGGGTATCCAACACATTTATTTCATTGCCATCAAAGACCTCTGATTCAACCAAAAAATCATGAAACATTTCCATACCCTGAGCATGTGGTATCACATTAAACAAATTTACAACATTCACTATCAAAAAAGCTAAATTTTGTGTGCATATTTCACATCTTGTAATTTTGTCAAAAAGTCCCATGAGTCATGATAAAGGTGACCATACATTTTTAATGAACCTTTCACCTTCACATCAATATATTTAGATAAAGGATGTATTATAGACGTTCTTGCATTAACTATGGGTCTCATGGGGGGGGGGGGGGTCAGCTAAACTCTTATGTAACAGGATATCAAACATAGATGGAATGATTGGAGATGTGACATTCAAAATAGAATACACTTCCACTAATATCTGGCCTTGATCTAACATATTCTGAAAAATATATATATTTTTTATATAACATGTTAATATAATTCAGGGAGGTTTCATCATAGTGGTCATCATTATATAAGTGCAACTGCAACTTATTTAGGTGGTCACTTTTATTCATGATTGCCATCTCCCTCCCTTATCAGGTTTCATTACCCTAATATTTTGTCCCAAATTAGTTCTTTTAACAACAATGCTTATGTGTCATTTAAATTACTCATAACTGATCCCCCCTTTTCATTTACGAAGGCTGTAAAATCAAATTCACACTGTCTTCAAGTTCTCTTCATGGTTGCTACTTGCATATCTGCATGTGTGGCTTGTACTTTTCTACTATTCACATTTTAATGCATTTGTATTGATTATATTTTATGACTGCTTTCTCTTGTATTAATTTCTTCCTTTGTTTGTTAAATGTAAATGAGTTTTCACCCCAGGTGTGTATGCAAATGGTGGCTTTTAATCAGTGTACTACACTGATAAATATGAATAAAATAAAATAAAAATAAATTCTTAAGGGTGAAAAAGGGGGGATATCATAATATGACTGTGTCATTTCTATTTCACTTGAGAAGAAATAATGGAATATTTTATATTTTTAAGTATATATATATATATATATATATATATATATATATATATATATATATGGTTTACTATTGAAAATGCGAACGGCACTTGGGCGACAGTCGGATAGTCGAACGTATAAGGTCGTAAACACGGATGTCGAAGACATAATAATCAATCTAGGAACGGTTTTAACATGGGTCGAGGTAGGAAAGATGTTTGTAGTAGGGAATAATACTGAACACCTACCTCGACCCATGTTAAAACCGTTCCTAGATTGATTATTTTGTCTTCGACATCCTTGTTTACGACCTTATACGTTCGACTATCCGACTGTCGCCCAAGTGCCGTTCGCATTTTCAATAGTAAACCATCACACATATATATATATATATATATATATATATATATATATATATATATATATCTCATATTTTGCGTGTGCTGAAGTTGGTGTTCTGATCAAGAAATTGTTTTTTTCATAAAAAACTATGGGGGAGACAAGATATGGTGATAATTAAATTAGTGTTCAAGTGACAAATAAAAATTATGCAGTATAACTTAAAGTGTTAGTTACATTCTCTGAGATTCAATAAACTCTATGTGGGCTTCACTTCAAGCCTACATGGTGTTTACACATCGAGCAACAGCACTTCATGAATATATATGTTGCACACCGCCTCCAAATGTAAGCAGGAAAGCATGGAAAGCAACACGGATAGCAAACTTAGTTATAGCAGAGTTAACTGGGCTAGTGGGATTGCATGGAATGCCACAAGGATCACCAGGGTTTTTCATATATTAATGTATATGTTCCAAGGACCGGAAAAGACAGTGTATTTTATTTATTGATTGACTGATTGAGTGATTGACTAACATTTGTTTGCTGGGAAAATCCACTGGGCTGAGAAGAATTCATTTTCAGTGGAGCCCCACGGAGAAAAGCTCCTTAAAATCAGTTACAATAATAGTGCATACAATTTGGAACAGTTCATATTAAGAAGCATAGTCATAACTAGCAGTATAAACACCATAAAATACTTTTTAAACTGTAGATGATACAGAGAAATAATATAAAACACAGGCTGTTGAGAGAGATAGATAAAAGGTACATATTAAGGTTTGGACAGTATTAGATATAATTACAGGCATACTAGAATAAAGGCTAGTAAAATTCTGAGATGACACTATAAGCATAAAAACTAAGTTGCGTTAGGTAGAATTAGAATAAATTTCTAATGCTATATATATTAGAAGTAGAAAGAGATTAATAGAAGAAGTGAAGAGTATAAAAAGTAGATATGATTTTAGTAAAAGGAGACAGGTTTTAGGAAGATGGAAGTAGAGAATAAAACGATGATATGATATAAGTAAGAGGAGCCAAGCTTTAGGAAGATGGCGGTTAGAGCACCCACAGTGCCAGAGAGTGGAGAGATGTTGATTCAGAGAGATTTTGTACCAGGAGATTTCACTGGTACTCCAAATAGTTTAGTTTGGCAATCGAGATGGAGTAGAGCATTTGACCTTCTGGGAGTTTCGGTGTGTTAACTTGCAAGAGAAATTGGTTTTCAGATCTGAATGATCTATTTTGGTGGTAGTGAGTCAGGATAGAAGATAGGGCTAGGCAGTGTATTCTATGGTTAAAAGTAGGCATGTTACATGATGTGGGAGTTTGAGCAAATGAGTAATTGTAAGGATACGCAGTGATGGGATGGATACTTGGCATTGGTTGTGAACTTGGCAACTTTATTGTAACAGGATTATAGATTATTTTTAGGGATGACTGGATACTGGTAAGGAGTAGGGCGCCATATAGAACTGAAGCCAGGAGAAAGGTTAGGGCAATGGTTTGTTTAGTACAGCAGTTAAGAAATTGTTTATGCCTATAGAGGGAGCCTAATTTTTGGTGTGTCCTCTTGGTACAGGTATGGACATGGAGGTCAAACATAAGGTGTTCATCCAATATGACTCCCAGTAATTTTGTATGAGGGATTACCTCTATGGTGCTCTTGTTTGGAGAGTATATGATAAGATCTGTCTTATTTATGGAAGTACTTTTCTTTAGGGTAAATAACACCAGTTTTTTTTTTTTTTTTTGGGGGGGGGGGTTCAGATAAAGGTGGTTATATGTCATCCAGGTTTCAGTAGAAGTAAAAGCATTTTGGGTAGTATGCAAAAGTCTGTATGTGTACAGTACAGCAAACTGGGTTAGTAGGATTGCGCGAAATGCCACAAGGATCACCAGGGTTTTAAATATATTAATGTACATGTTCCAAGGACAATGTATGTGTACAGCACACAATCTGGACTAGCAAGACTGCACAGAATGCCACAAGGATCACCAAGGTTTTTATATATTAATGTATATTTTCCAAGGACAAGACAGTGTATGTGTACAGTACAGCAAACTGGGCTAGTGGGATTGGACGAAATGTCAAAAGGACCACCAGGGTTTTTCATATAGTAATGTATATGTTACATGAACAGGGCAGTACAGTGTTTTTAGTGCTGAGTATTGTAGAATCCCATTCCAGGCAGTCTGCACAAGTTGTGTCAATGAGCTGTAAGGGTACATAGACTGCCATTTATAAGAAACAGTCATGGGAAATGTGTTTATTAAATACAGACACACAGATGAATTTTAGAGATGAACACCAGGAAGGAGGACAGGTGAGACATTGTAATATACTGCAGATGTGGGCATCTAAAAGGAAGACAGTTGCAGCAGGAGCACTAATCACATCTCCACATGGCACAGTGAGGACTGCACTGTAACAAATGTATATGATAAGACTGTTACACAAGGTGACATAACAGTGGAGAAGAAGTCTGTGTGATATAAGCATCCAGGCATGGACAATAGAGAGGACCTCTATCAGGGATGTTAAATACACTTGGGGTTGGATGCATATTGTGAATCTGTGCAAACTGATTTGCCTGACTATGGCTGTATTGTCAGCAAAGGCTTCCAACAAGTAGGACACAGATACAGGCTCATGACCAACAGTAAATCCAGCATGCACAGTTATGGACAATATCAGAATAATACCACCAGTAATACCCCTGTCTCTGACACAACAAATGTGTTTCTGAGTGAACATAGATGGTTCTAGACCAACACATTTGTACAACTATTAGGACATGTCAGCAATCTATGAATGCAATCAAGCACACTCTCCTGACACTAACATATGATGGAGGTGTGAGAAGACACACTTAAAGTTATGATTACTACAGGCTAGTTGACTGGGTGCATGGCAGATACATACACACACACACACACACATATATATATATATATATATATATATATATATATATATATATATAGAGAGAGAGAGAGAGATAGATTTTATATATATATATATATATATATATATATATATATATCTGTATGGCACAATGCACACTGTCATGAATGTAATCTATGCCATCAATGTCATTAAACAGTTATGTATGTCATAAGTTCATCACTGAAACATATATCAAACATGCATGTGGTATTATACCTTGCTGGGGATTTTGTACCATCAGACTGCAACGTTATGCAACAAAACTAATAGCTAGGTATGCACAGATAGATGTGTGCAGATCACAGTAGCAACAGTAGTATACTTCATTTACACATCATTGGAAGATGTGTAGGGAAGGGCGCATTGTACTCAGGTATTGGTGTGGTGAAGACTGTGAATCATTAAAGTATTATAGCTGTTCATGTAGATGTCCTGCACATACTCAGCATTTGTGTTACATGCAATGGAGTACTCACCACTGTGGACACATGCTGGTGGACATTCCATATAGGTTCATAGGTTCGTAGGTGTGAACTAAGCTAATGGCCCTGGAGCCTTTATAAGACTAGCCCATTGGATTACCCTGGCATCATGCTACCCAACTTTAATTCCTAGTGCCTCTGTCGACTAGAGCAACTGGAGTGATTCCCGGGGTGAATTTTCCATTTCCCATCCACTCGTCAAGATTTCTCTTGAAGATGGCCGGTGAAGTGCTCTGTTTGACATGTATGGGAAGTAAATTCCATAGCATAGGCAGTCTCTGGGTTATGAACCTGTCCCTCCAGCATGTTCTGTTTATTGTGGTAATGAGGTTGAGGTCTCTGGAGCGTGTGGTGCAGAGGGATTGCGATTTCTTTAGCTGTAGCATTTCTAACAGAACAGGGTCAGACATGGCTTTGTAAGTCAAGCAGAAATTGTCTTTACGTAGGTGATATGTGACAGACAATAGTTGGAGTTTTTTTAGTCTGTCCATACAGGACAAGTGTTTAAGGCTTAGGATCCTCTTTGTGAGGTACTTTTGCGACCTCTCCAGTTGTTGCAGGTGTCTAGTGAGGTACATGCCAAATGGGACATTGTACTGAATGATTGGCCTAATGAAGGAAGAGTAGAGGGAGACGATGACTACTTTCTTCCTGGATGCAAAACCCTTAGTAATGAGATGTACCACATAGAAGGACTTTCTGACCACAGTGGCAGTTTGGTGGTCAAAAGAGAGGTTGCTATAAACCTGTATTTCCAGATCTTTTATAACACCTTCTGTGTTCAGTGGACTACCATTGATGTGGTAATTCATGGGAAATATTTTTTCCCAATGGGGATAATGACACATTCTTTGGCACTGAGCTTAAGGCCATGGTTCTGACACCAGTCGTTGGTCTCAGTGAGGCCTTCCTGTAGGATGTCAACATCACTTGAGGAGTTAATAATAGCTCCCAACTTGCAATTATCTGCAAACTTTGTCAGCCAGAGTCCCTTCGTGCTGGCCTGGTCTTCAGAGAAGTAGATACCAAACAGAAGAGGACCCAGGACTGAACCCTGTGGGGCTCCACTCATGACTGGTCAGCAGTC
Organism: Protopterus annectens; assembly: GCF_019279795.1. Taxonomy (NCBI): domain Eukaryota; kingdom Metazoa; phylum Chordata; order Ceratodontiformes; family Protopteridae; genus Protopterus; species Protopterus annectens. The sequence goes on along the minus strand of NC_056733.1, from coordinate 714,239,618 downwards.
TGACTTGGAGTCAGCTACTTTCACACTGTGGGTTCTATCTGTGAGCCAGTTTACAACCCACCTACTGATATATGGGTTGATGCCTAGCTTAGTGAGTTTTTCTATGATTCCTGCATGGGGAATGGTATCAAAGGCCTTGGCCAGATCAAGGTAGACTGTATGAACCACCTTGTCTTCATCCACAGCTTTGCTGACTGACTCAAAGAAGTTGACTAGGTTGAGCAGGCATGATCTACCCTTCACAAAACCAAACTGTGTGGGATCCAGAGTTTGGAGATTCCCTATATCCTTGTTTATTAGGTCCATGGTGATGCATTCCATAGCTTTGCATATCAGACTCGTAAGGTTAATGGGGTGATAGTTCCCAGGGTCTGTAGTTGCTCCTCCTTTGTGGAGGGGGATGACTGTAGCAGTGCACCGTTCGGTAGGGACAAAGCCTGAGGTAAGGCTGTGATTGAAGAGGGCCCACAGGTGAGGTGCCAGTTCACTCTGTAGTTCATGTAGAACACAGCCAGGGATGTTGTCAGTTCCCATAGAAGCTGTATTCTTGGCCGTGGACAGTGCTGCTTTAACCTGAGCAGCAGTAATACTGGGTGCCTGGCAATCTACTGGTATTTTGATTGGTCCTTTGGGGGGTAAAGTTGGCACTGAATCTGTCGGCCAGTATATTGGCAATATCTGTTGGCTCGGTATAGGAGGTATCATTGTCCAATAGCTAAGAGTAAATCTGTGTATTGCCATGGAGATTCTTTACATAACTATAGAAGGTCTTGTGGTTGTCATTACTATATGCTGCAATTCTGTTTTCATAGCTAGCTTTAGAGGATTTGATGAGGTTAACATACTATAAGAGGGGCTACCACACATAAATGATTGGTGAAAAAGATACACCGTCTACTAATGAATACAGAATGTGTCAGGATTTAGGCCTTATACAAAGTGGAATTTCCTGGTAAGTGCACCACTGACAACACTCCCCGCTATGCTGAAAACAGTGGTGCAAGATCTGGGAACACAAGTAGATATCAATCTGAAATTTGACCAAGTGTCCACAGTGGTATAGAAAGGCTAAGTCACGCACCTCATAAGTCAGGCCATTGTATCCAGATCTTAGTATGATACAACAGCACTGTACTCAAACCTCTTCAGAACACTAATAGAGTGTAATGCTTCCTTTTGCATGTACCTCACCTGACAGCAGCAGCAGCTGGACAGACCACAGGGCTTTCACAAAAAAATACAGGTCCTACAAACCAAGCCATGATGTACGTGGATAGACTGAAAGCCTTGTTCCTGAAGTTTGCATCAGAAAGGATGAGGTGATCTCTGCCTGGACTACAGGCCATCTCTGACCCTGCTCTGATGGGTATACTGCACATCTGATCTGCAGATCAGCAGAATCTGGTGAGAAGAAGATGGTAAGAGTAATGTCCCACATACTATTGTAAAATGTACTCTGTAATGTCAAGCAAGTGTGCACAAATGCGCACGCACACACACACACACACACACACACACACACACACACACACACACACACACACACACACACACACATACACACACACACACACACACACACATACACACACACACACAGACACATGCACACACGCGTGCACACACACACACACACACACACACACACACACACACACACACACACACACACACACAGTTAACTGCAGTGAGAATAGAACTCCTACCCAAGTACAGCAACTAGAGATTTTTGTATTGAAGTTACATTCCGCAGCTCAGCTCTGACTTAGAGAGTCTCACACAACACTTTCTAGATGATGGCATCAGCAGTGTCTGAGGAGGAAAAAATGGTAAGAGCACAGTCTCACATGCTGTTATGAAATACTCTCTCTAATGTCAAGCAAGTGCACACACGCACACACCCCAGTTGACTGCAGTCCAAGTAGAACCCCTACCTATCTAACTACACAGGCTACAGAACACAGTACTTTACTCAAACACCACAGCAGAAGTCCAACTTTTAGAAGGCTGCAGGACAATTTATAGTGGATGTCATCTGCAGGGTATGTTAGAGAAAAGATGTTGGGAGGCCTGCCTGAAATGGATGTGTAGATATTTGCAAGTATCATTAAAATGCTGTCAATCTATGGGATTGGAATAGTAACTGTAGGATACACACTGCTGCTGTTCTGGCTAGACACGCACACACACACACACACACACACACACACACACACACACACACACACACACACACACACACACACACACACACACAAAGTTAACTGCAGTGAGAACAGAGCACATACTTATGTAACTACACAGACTACAGCACTGAATACTTTACGCAAGCCCAACAGCCTAAGTCTGACTTTTATAATGCTGCAGGACAACTTATAGTGGATGTCATCAGCAGGGCATGCTACAGAGAAGATGCTAGGAGGCCTGCCTGAAATGGATGTGTAGGCATTTGCAAGTATCACAATACTGCCAATCCAAGTAATTGGAGCAGTAACTGTAGAATACACACTGCTGCTCTACTAGCTAGACACACACACACACACACACACACACACACACACACACACACACACACACACACACAGTTGACTGCAGTGAGAACACAACCCCTATCAACCCAACTATACAAACTACAGGACTCAATATTTTATGCAAGTGCCACTGCACAAGTCTGACTTTTACATGGCTGCAGGACAACTTATAGTGGATGGCATCAGCAGGGCATGTTGAAGAGATGCTGGGAGGACTGCATAGGTTCATAGCTTCATGTTGGAGAGATGTTGGGAGGCCTGCATAGGTTCATAGCTTCATAGATTCATAGGAGGTTATTAGGTTAATGACCCTAAGGCATTTGCAATCCTAGCCATGTAAAAACACAAGTACCCTTATTGAACATAGTTAGATGGTCATTATTAGCAGACCAATTTTGTGATCAGCAGTGGCTGCCCCTGTCCATGAGGGACATAGGTGCCACCTCAGTCGTGAATTCACAATCACCCATACAGTTGCAAAGGTTGTGCTTGAATAGAGTCATTGAGGAGCAATGCTTCATATGTGTTGGGAGCCTATTACAGAGGAGTGGCAATTGCTGGGAGATACATCTGTCTCCCCAGCATGTTCTGTTTATGTCACAGGCTAAGTTAAGATCCCTAGAGCAAGATATTCTTGTCCCATTTGATTTGCTGATGTCCATCTTTTCCTATTGGGCAGGATTTGAGGCTGCTCAGTAAGCCAGGGATAGATCACCTCTCAGCAGCCTGCATGGTACTGAGTACAGTGACAGGTTTTTCAGTCTTCCCATGTATGTAATTTCTAGAGGCCCAGAATTCTCTCAGTCACAAATCTCTGAGTTTTCTCCAGTTGCTGCAGGTGTCTGGTGAGGTACAGACAGAATGGAGCAGTATACTCAATTAGTGGTCTGATAAGGGTGGGGTACAGAGGAGCTATGACCTCCCTGGTCTTGTATGGGATGCCCTTAGTTATGAGGTGTTCAGTGAAGAACTTGTGTCTCACCACTATGGAGACATAATGACTGAATAGTAGATTGCTATCAGCATGTGTTCCCTTGTCTCACAATATTGTGTTTGAGCTTACTGGGGTGTTATGTATATCATAATTAGCAGGGGTACTTCATTGCCAAAGGGGACAATGAGGCATTTTCTAGTGTTAAGTTTCAGTCCTTGAGTTTGGCACCAATAATTTGTCTGTGTCAGCCCTTTCCTGTAATATGTTAACATTGTTGATGGAGTCAATATGAGTGTGCCCAGTTGACAATCATCTGCAAACTTGGTAAGCCACAAGCCATTTACTTTTGCCTGGACTTCAGAGAATTAGTTTCCAAACAGTTGAGGACCCAGCACAGATGCTTGTGTTATTCCACTGGTAAGTGGTGCACTGGTGGAGATGCACTGCCCAACTTTGACAGTGTCCATTCTATCGGTGAGCCAGTTGGCTACCCACCTAGTAATGTAAGGGTTAGTCACTAGATGAGAATGTTTCTCTATAATACATGAATGGGGGATAGCATCAAAGGGCTTGAATAAATCAACATAGGTGGTATGTCCTGTTATCCTTCATCCTGGAGTTTGGGGTCAGTATCAAAGAAGTACACAAGCTGTAATAAGTAAGAGTTACCCTTGACAGAACCGAAATGGGCCAGGGCAAGTGTGTGGAAGGTTCCCTATGTCCCTGTGGATAAGGTATATGATGATGATTTCTTCCATAGCCTTGCAGATGAGGTTGTTTAGGCTTATGGCTCAATATTTCCGGTTCTGCATATCACCAGATCAATGTGCATTGCATATTACATACATTAGTGTAAGTGATATATGTCTGAAAAAAGTACTGAGACAGCAGGGTTGCAGTGCTTGGGGGGAGGCAATGCATGGCTGTATTGTAAATATATGACATATTTCTCCAACCTCCACCCTGATCTATTCAATAACATACTCTCCTCTATTAATTGGACTTTCCTTTCTTACCTTCCTCTTAGTAAAGCTGTACAAAGCTTTAACTCTATTTTTCTTAGCATACTGAACTCTATCACCCCCGAGAGTAAAAGAGTAAAAGCTCTCAGCTCTCCCTTGCTATCCCAGTCCACATGTTCTCTTATGCATAAAAGAGACAAAGCTTGGAAACATTGAATTAATACTAACCCCCCCCCCCACCTCCAAACCTATAAAACACGTCAAAATCTTACTAAAAACAAGTCAACAATTATAAGAAAAATGTTTATATAAAACCCCAAATAACTCAGCTTAGCAACCCCAAAAAAATTCTGCAACAATATCAACCACATCCTTCACCCCGGTAACGCATCATCTCTTAACCCCTGTCCTAATAACATTCCTCTAGAAACAGCCACCATACTAAATTCTTATTTCATCAACACTATCAGTAAACTAATACAAACATCCAATTTTCCCCAAACCTAACCTCCCTCTCTCCATGTCTAACCATAACGACTCCTTCTCGCTAAAATCTATTCCCACTAGCTACATAAAAATGTTCTTCCTTAAGCTTAAGCCCTGCTCTCCTTCTTTTGATAAACTACCTCCACTCTTCTTTAAACTAGCTGCATACTCCATTGCACACTCTCTCTCTATCCTTATAAACTGCTCAATATCTGAATCAACAGTTTCCACACTTTGGAAAAAAATTCTTCATCATACCATTTCACAAGGGTGGTAATTCCACAGACCTATCAAACTACCGTCCTATAGCCATATTATCCCCGCTCTCAAAAATTCTTGAAAAGTGTGTACACAAACAAGTACTGGACCATCTACTCCAAGAAAACCTACTCAACCCCATCCAACATAGTTTCCGCCTCAACCGCAGTACCTCTACTGCTCTCATCTCCTTTAATCAGTCAATATCCCTTGCCAGAGACCAAAACAAACTTGTTTCTTGTCTATTTTTAGATCTATCTAAAGTCTTAAATACTGTCTCTCATGATTTACTCCTTACCAAACTATCCAACCTAAACCTTTCTACTTCTACAATCTCCTGGTTCTCCAGCTACCTCTCTGACTGACTGCAATCTGTTAAATGCCTCTCTGCACAATTTCTCTTCCTCCCCATCACTATGAGAGTTCCTCAAGGGTCAGTCCTTGGTCAATTACTATTTAACATTTTTACCAATGACCTTCATACATCCTGCCCTCACTCTTCTTTCATCCAGTATGTTGATGACTCCATTATTATCACCAGCTCTGATATTCTCTCTGACCTACAAACACTCACTCAAAACGTATTTAACTCTATTGAAAACTGGCTGTCCAACAACCAACTTATACTAAATCTCAAAAAAGTAAACCACTTCTATTGCTAACAAAATCTCTCAACCCCTCTAAATCCAGCTTCACTATAACTTCACTCAGTAATACTATTATCAATGTAGAAACACACACCAAACTTCTTGGGGCCATCATAGATGGCCAACTTAAATTCTATTTCCATGTCCACAACTGTATCAAAAAAACTAACAAAATACTTGGACTACTCTACAGAAATAAAAAAATCCTTACAAAGGAGTCACAAATCACACTTACCCATGCCCTTCTTTTCCCTAGCCTCCTCTAAAGCTCCCAAATCTTAACCACTATCCAGTCCTCTCTGCTCACTAAGATGAAAACCATCTATAACAAAATTTCTAGGTTTGCTGCTAATCAACCCTCCAACTGTCATCACTGTCAATCCCTTAATATTTTAAACTGGATAGAGTTCCCAGACCAACTTCTTCTTTCACAACTGATTGTCATTCATTCCATTCTCAATAAACCCTCCTTCTGCCCTGCCATTTCATCAATAATCTCTCCCTATACTCCAACCAGAAACCTCAGGAGTGCTTACCAAAATCTCTTATATATATATATATATATATATATATATATATATATATATAAGGCCAAAAAATCTATTGGTCAAAAGCTATGCAGCTACTCTCCAGACCTATCCTGAGCTTCCCCTACCCATCAGAGAAATAACTAACACACCAGTATTCATAAAAACCCTCAAATAATACTTATCCAACACCTGGACATGTTATTGCAACCCCTCCTTGAATCCCCTTCACTCACCCTCCCCATGTTTCTCAACCCTACTCCTCCTGGTTTTCGCTCAAAGATCTCCCTCCTCTTACTTCCTACTAACTTGTGTTTCCTCCTACTCTCTATCTCCCTGTTACCACAAGTCCCACTCTTTCTGCCCATTTATTTTCTGTATATATTATTACATCTTAGTATAGTAGCTTAGAATTATTCAGACTTTTACTCTGTAATAGCTCTGTATACTTTAAATAGTCAATTTCTTGTTAACAACTGTTTACTTCTTTCTCTGTTGTACTCAAGAATATTCTCTAATTATATTTAACTTAGAAATGTTGTTTATATATGTTATGTACTGTATTTCATGTACTATATTTTAAAAATGTGTGGTGGTGTGGAGCTTTTCTCCCTGGGCCTCCACTGAAAAAGGCTCTTGCTCAGTTGGACTTTCCCAGTCAACAAATGTCAAATAAATATATAAAAAATAAATAGATTCTTAGATAGGGCCTTCAGTTTGTTAAGGTTCCACATGCAATTTCATGTCATAAACAGGGAATGGACAATAAATAGCACTAATACAGAACAATATTTAGATCTTTATAGTGCAGCGAGTAGCGGGTTTGCTCTGCAGTTACCAAAGTGTTTGTGCATATGAAATACACATTTCCATTCATTCTTCTCTGTTTGTGCATAGTTAAGCAGTGAGCAAATGCGAGCCACATTGCTAAAGTTTGAGAGTTAGTACTGAGTCTATGAAGCACATTTGCTGCTTAACTGACACTGTGACAGCAGGTGAAAATGCATTGACACATTTCTGGGTTCAAATGCAAGTGTATGTAATACTTTTAAATAAACAGTATAATGGAATGACATTAATGTTTATAGTACATGTGTTGCTGTGTGTTGGCATAGTGCAATGGGTTTAAGCAGAGGTAACTGCAGCATTGTACCACCACTGACCGCCACTTGGCATTGCTGTGAGATGCCAAACTCCGCACAAAATAGAGCCCAAAAAGTGAAGTGATCCATTGCTATTTATGCTACTTATGTGCATTGTGTGTGATTTTATTCTTTGACCAGATTAATGTGGTGAAATTTGGGTAGATAGAAAAGTCATGAAATTGGGAGCAAGCAGGGAGAAGAACAAAGGGAAATCAGACATGAATGTGCAGGAGGGAGGTAGGAAAGAACCATAGCTATCCATTTCTTCAACAGTAATAACTACTATGCAGAATATTAGCTGCATTTGGAGTGTCACCTCCAGAGAGAGGGGTGATGACAACGCAATCATATTATATAGCCAATAGGACCGAATCAAGTGTGTCAAGAAGACATGTCTGCAAAATGGAGAGCCATGTATTGGATGTTTTTTTTTCTAATGAGACAGGTGCCCATTTATTTTTCATTTGAGAGAGAGAGAGAGGAATTTTAGGGAAGGGACATGGGTATGTCTGAGTCAGGTAAGTTGGGTAGGTGAGAAAGCAATTGCAGACAGACAAGGCAAACAGGACAAGAGACAAGGACAGTGATGTACAAAAAAGGTTGGGGGACACCATGATTGGGGTGAGGGAGGGGACATCCCGGGCCCACATACATCAAGCTTGGAGACAGTGAGAATTGAGTCTTCACCCACTAGACTGTCATCACTGTCACCTTACTCCACAGCTGGCTGGAGTGCGTGATGCCTCCTCTTCCTCCTCCTCCTCCTACTTCAGACCATCAGGAAGAGCAGCCTCTCCATCCAGCATATGTGCACCAGTGGTATGGTGCACCACTCTAAGTACCATCCCTGGCAACTGACTGTGGGTGATGAAATCACCACCTCCACCACGGCTCTCAGAGTGTACCACTGGACCAGCCTCTGGGACAGGGCTATCTGAGGGTGCAGGTAGTGCAAAGGTAGCAGAGACAGTGCTGCCAAGTTGTCTCTGAGATGTGCTGGACATTTGTGCTGTGGACTGTGGAATGGGGACAGGCTGTTCCACTGGGGCTGGCCTACCCTGCTGTGCTGTGGAACATTTAGTGATGTGATACACATGGATGAGATGGACACATTTTGATTACACATAATAAAAATTTAAAAAGAAGAAAAGAAAAACTAAAATAAATTAAAATTATAAAAAGAAAAAATAAAGAAAATGCAAAAGAGAGATAAGGGTTGGGGGTGAAAGAAACAAAGAGATTAGATTAGTAACATCATATGTGACATACAATGCATTAATACAATTATACAACTCTATTATCTTCGGTTTTACATTTAAGTATACCTCCTAACAGATACACACTATACTACACATTGCTGCAAGTAATCATTGAAATATGCGTATACTGCACATATGCATGTTCCAGTTCTATAGATTACAATTTACAGAACGGCATTTGTGCCACTGGTACAGAGGTTTTAATTTAATGTAAAGATTATTGAAGAAATAACAGTATGGCATAATTGTGAACTGTGGTAGCTGAACCCACAACCTCTGACTACAGTCTAATATTGGACGCTTACAATTGGTTTGTGCTACACACTAATGCATGCATACTTGCTTTTACAATTTGAATATACATGCTCAATTTCATATAACTCTATAAAATACAAAAAAGCTATCTTTGACTTTGAATGCTACAATAACAGTTTGCTTCTGCTGCATACATACCACTTGCTTCCCTCAGTCTCTCCAGTCTCTCCTTGTGGGCCTGGACATTGAACTCATGATCTCTGGCAGCTAGGGGAAAAACAGAAAAGGACAGAAGACCATTATTCATACCAGCCTTGACTATATTCAGCTTTCTATGTCTTACAAATACCCTCTTTACTTGATACTTACACAGGAGTGGAATGTCCACAGTCCTGAATTCTGTCAACCAATGGTTGAGCGTATGCCTCTTCCTCCTTTTTAGGTCACTATAATGATGCCTACATTGCTCTCCATTGGGTAGGATACCAGTGGCACTGGAGACAGCCTGGGCTAAACTATTCTAAGCCTCAGACTTGTACTGGATGCCAGAAGAGTCCCCATGCAGAAACCTTTTGCTGTGGTAATTTACTAGGATTCCAATGAATATCCTGGTCTCCTGAACACTCCACTTCTGTGCCCTAAACTTGGCACCTAACCAATGAGAACTAGCCATATATTCTAGCAGACAGAGAGCAATGGAGAATGATGCCTTCCACCAATTCCAGTTATTGCATTTACTGGCGTACTCACACCCGAGTTTGCATGATGGTAACTGGAGAGCAGCAGTCCAAGAAATGAGAAATGCAATAATTGCAATCAGAGGGTTAATCGGACATAATAATAGTGTCTCATCCCTCATACATATAATTAATATCAGCTCCACTATCTAAAGCATTATAAGTGAGAGTGAATATAATGGGAAGTGGAACAACAGTAAAGGTGTATGGAATATCCTGCAGTAGAAGCTAGGACCAGGTGCATGGCAGTCGTACACTTAGCACCTATTGCCACAAGACAGTTGAAATGACAGTTTTCTATGTTTCGGTTCATTGCTATAAACTGCAATGTCACAGCAATAAAAAAAAAATTGCATACTCTGTACTAGAACACTGGACCCTCTGTACTCCAGCCCTACACTTACACCTGCTGCCACAGGACTGTTTGCCTGATTTTCCCTAATTTACTAATCATTGTTAAGGTCTCTCTGTTAACTGCCATGCAATGCCACTTAGCAGGCTTATGCGGTGCACAATAGACTTAAAAGAATGTACCAAGTTTCTATTTTAACCTTCTGGGTCCTGTCTGCTGCCTGGGTGGGCCAGCATTCCAGTTTGTGCAATGCTGAGCTTCATGCAAATGAGATAAGCAAGCCAAACCCAACATTCATTTTCTCCAATTTCCCATGTTTGTGCTAAGCTCTGCATTGCATAAACAATAGCCAACAAAAACAAAAAAAAATTAAAAAAAACAAGAAAGAAAATGACAAAAAGACAAGAAGGGGACAAGTAGTTGAAATGAAAGAAAATAATTCTGTGACATACACACTAGAAAATGGTGGTTAACGTGAGATACAGTATATCTATAGAGATCTGGATTTGAACTCTCATTCCAGTGAATCTTCAGAACACAGGAGGGGTACCTTATCCCTTTGTGACATACACACACACACACACACACACACACACACACACACACACACACACAGCTATGCAGCAAGAAACTGAAATCATTCTGTACACAACCAATTGCAATATCATTTACAGTAATATGAAACCATACAAATGTTATTTGTACATTTATTCTATTTGGATGTAGTACACTTAGTTGTCATACAACCTGTTACAATTATTGCTTGCAAATATACAGCTCTGTGCATTTGTTGGTCATTCATCAGTTATCTGACCAGTAATCTCAGACATGCAGTATGTAAGCCATTCTATATCATTAGCCTTAAAATGTGTGAGAATATTAACTGAAAATAATATCATATGCAGTTGCCAACAAATGAAGGGCAGGTTGGATGTTACTGAACACAACCTGTAAATTGTGTGCTGCTTACTTACATTTCCAACCTTACATCTAGCACTTTGTAGTTCTAGCCTGACACACCCACTAGATGTAAAGTAGTCTTGTTGTCTTTTCCTTCTCCCAACTAGTAATCATTCACAGTTGCAATCCATTACAAACAAACACAGAGGGAGTTCCTGCACTATGTTTACATTTCCCAAGTCTTTGGGATGCAGCAGTTCTAATATGTTCACACTTCATTTGCATCTTCACCATGCTAACAGCCCTGAAGCTACACCATATAAAAATACAACCATGTAGCTAGGCAAACTGATAGTGAGGACAGTTGTTTATGTGGAGAAGACTGAACAAACACCATTTATTCAGGATATAGCTGCACAGAGGATTACTGAACTTCAGAAGGTATGCTTGCATTTTGTCAGCTACATACTGCATATGCTGGAAGGTAATTAAGAAAACTCTGAAGCAAATGCTTTTACACTTTTATCTGTATGCATTAGTTAGAAGTGTGCTGATGCCATGGGCATGTTTGTAAAGACATATTACAGGTGTGCATGATTGCCAATGTGATACACATCACCACAGTAGTCAGGAAATCCTTCTATGTGGCACACCTCATCACAAAAGGGTTCTCATCCAGGAAAAAAGAGGTCATTGTTCCCCTCTACTCAACACTATTAGACCCATTATAGAGTACAACATCCCTTTTGGAATGTACCTCACAATACATCTTCAGCAGCTGGAAAGGCCACAGAAGTACCTCACAAAGAGGATTACTGGCCTCAAACAGATGCCCTACACTGACTGTCTCAAAAAACTCCAGCTTTACTCTGTGTAGCATATCGCCTACTCCAAAGGAGATCTCTGCCTAACATATAAAGCTATGTTAAACCCAGAGCTGTTGGACATGTTACACCTAAAGAAATCCCAATCCCTCCGAGCTAGACAATCTAGGGACGTAAACCTTGTCACCACAATAAGCAGGACATGCTGGAGGGATAAATTCTTGTCCCAGAGACTTCCTATACTGTGGAACAAGCTACCCATCTATGTCAAGCAAAGTTCCTCATTAGCCCTCTTCAAAGAAATCTTAATGAGTGGATGGGAAATAGGAAATACACCCTGGGGATCACTTCTGTGGCTCTGCTTGACAGGAGCACTGGAAATTAACTTTCTTGGGTTTCATAAGCCAGGGAACCTTGTTGACTAGGCTTACTTAAGCCCTTGGCTAGGCTTACTTAAGTCTAGTACTTACCTATGAACCTATGAAATATGTACAAATGTTTCAGGGACAGTTCCTTTGATAGCACTTTTAGCATTTCAAAGATGGTTTGTTAGCAGCATGCGTGATTTGCTTGTTTTTTTTTTTTTTTTTTTTTTTGGAGTGGGAGGAAAGCTGAGTTACTGTTATGGCACAAACAAGGATATGTTATTATTTTTACTCTTCCTTTTTTGCATCCTGCCTGTTGCTCATATTTCACATCTCTAGGCTGTTTTATGTTTCTACAGTGGGTAATACTGAGAGGCTACCTTTTCTGTTTTATCTGGGAGCAGTTATTTTGTAACTATGTGATACATATGTATATTAGCCTTCATTGCCTTTTAGGACACCTAGGAGTATGACACCCAGATGTGTCAGTCTTTGGAGACCACTCTTCAATGATACTGAAAATCATGTGATAGTCGATGCCTTTAGGCAATATGGTGCCTTCCTGCATGAAAGGAGACAGGAAGATATGGCATGCAGAATGCAAATTTGGCACCAGATTATAGATGATGTCAGTGCCATGGGTTGCCACAGCAGGACATATGAACAGGTGCACTATAGGGCCGCTGACATGATCACATCAGCACAGGGGAGAACAGCTGCAGTGGGCCATGACCAGATGGTTACCCATGGATGACCTGCTATGGCGCCACCACTAACACCAAATGAGGAGTTCCTGGCCAATATCAGACTTCAAGACAGCTCCTAGGAGACTGCAGAACAGCATGTCCTGGATGTTGGTGCAACACTATCAGGGACTGCCACTATGTGTCAGGAAGAGCTTGCAGGTAAGCTGTGTTATCTCAACAGTTAAATAGTGTTGTATAGTAAAACAATTGAAATCAATATGTTACTTCTGTGTCACAAGAAGTTTATGGAGTGGATTCAAGATTTCTACAGTTAATAACACATTCTGATTGATTAGCTTAGGTTGGAGTTGTCAGCCAAGTACTTGTTGAAAGTATAGTTAATGGACATATAAATGGGTAAAAGTATTACCTTGTGTGTTACTGTTAATTGTGATGATGTTCCCATTACCTTTTCATTAACGTCTTCTAGGACCACCTGGCTTGCAGAGGAGAATGTCATTTGCAGATGATAATCCAAACATTTTTATGTCAGTACTACTGAGCAATTTAAAGAAGTATTTTAGTGTGTGATGTTTATATCTGGCGTGTTGTGTGTAATGCTGTACTGTCTGTAATAGTGGCACTACTGTTAGTTTGTTAGCATATATTGCAATATAGTAGTATAGGAATTCAATTTTTCCTCTGTTTGTTAATTTTCATCACAGGTAATCATGCCAGTGGAAGTGGGAGAACTCTCCCACTTGATGTCAGTGTATCAGCCGACTCTGATGATGATGGTTGTCAAACAGTGGCACAGTCAGGGGGGTGTAGATGTTGAATCTGACACTGAGGTTGACATACAGCCATCCCTTGTAATTCTGTCAGACACAGCCAGTAGATCTATGCTTACCCATTCCAGTGAGCCCTCAGATATTGGACAGGTGTAGGATGAGACAATTAATCAGGTAAGTGTGGTTGTTGTGGCTTTAATGCCTGTTGATTCTGGCTGTAGCCAAATTGTAAGTGAAGTGTCACAGAGGAGGGTTGACAGGGGTGCTTGGAGGAGGCCTGCTGTCCATCCTGCACCTGATCCAGTTGTCTCTTCCTGTGCCACTTAGTGTATGTTTAGGGCCATCACGGAAGCACAGGCATGTTCCCATATGTAGGTGCTCCAGACAAATGCTAAGGGTTATAGATATGACAACAGCTGACATGTGTGACTGCCTCCAGTGTGTTGCCAATTCAATGGATTGGATGAATGACACATTGGAATGTGGGGTGTCTGTGATGGAATGAGGGGTGTCTGTCATGGAACAAGGGTTATCTGTGATGGAATGTCTGCTGGGAGGGGAACATTATCTTTGTAGGCGTAGATCAGTCACATCATCTGCTGTTAGCCAACATGGCTGTGCCTGATCAAGCTCCCATTGTGCCAGACTTCCACTGCTCTGTCATGGATGGCCTCTCCATTCCACAGATGTAGCAGACCATGGGGTCAAGGTCCTGGGCATCCCCATGAAAGGAGCTCTTCATCAGTCACATTCAGGTAGCAGCAGTACATCTAACCATGGGTGTGGATGTGCCAGTGCAACTCCTGGCAGAGCCAGTTGTCATGGTTGGCGACTACAATGATGAAGTGTCATGTCTGCCATGCAGGGCTCACACCTGTCCAACATACAAAGACGTAGAGCTAGCACACAGCTTGGCTGTGTTTATGCAGACACTCACGCACCAATTTCACCTGGGGGACCCCTACAGACACACATACAACATTTACATGGTTCAGCCATGCAGGTTAAAACTATTTTGTCTCACTAGACATTTACTGATTTATCCAATTGTTTGCCTGCTTCTCTTTCTTTTTTTAAACACCTTTATTGAATTATCACTTGTGTCATACGCACATTTACATTCATATAAAAATAATCAAACTGTATTAACAAGTTAAAATTAACAAACATTACACCACATATATTGCTATATATCATATAACCTAAGCAACATTACATAAATTATTCAGTTCCTGCCCTTTTTCTCAACAAGAAACATCTTTATTAAACTATCACTTATGACATAAGCAGTCATACATTTATATAAATGAAAGTTATCCACACTGACACAATCCTAGTTGCAAACATTTTACATCACAAACCATAAAGACACACTCTCCCAGTTATAAACATTATACATCACTTATAATCTACTCAATCATTTTCAGTCAAACATTACATAGCTATTTTAAGTCCTGCCTTCTTTTATACCTCATTCATCCTCTGTATGTATTGTTCCCACAATTCCCATTTTTTTCTCACACACTCACCGACCTTTTGTGTCAGCCTAGGCTTTCTCTCCCCCCACACAACACCCTGTGCAAGTGATGATAACTGTGTCATATCCCTGTTTTCTAGCTTTTGGATTCAGGGATACATAATCTTTGTGTCTGATGCTCAGGGTGCTTACTGCTTAGTATATCTACATTTGTGGTGTTGAACTGGTAATGGTACCTTTGACTTATATTGGCCTTGGAAGGTTAGACAGTTGATAGTATCAAAATTTCCCAGCTTTATTGTGAATGATCTTGTGAGGATTATATGAAGTCTGAAACTGAAATGTGCATCATTACTTTCTAACTTCTCTCTTTAATGCTTTTTCCAGTACAAACTTATGGTGCTAAACTGAGGGCATGCAGTGATCATCAGTAGTTTTGAGAGGTATGACTGTGTGAATCTTTGATGCCTGAGGCCTACTACTTAGTAATGGACACATACAAGTCAAATAAGTCTCTGCTGTCAAATGTTAAGATAATTTCTGTGTAAATCACACACATTTTACTTGCTTACAGTACCAATTAATGAAATACAAGGATATGCCAGTCATTCATATTATTACACAATACACTCCAGGTTCCAGACTTACCTTGTAAATGCAGCATTTGCCACAGTTTTAGTTCAGAGCTGACTCTGTGTGATGCAAGCAGTACACAGCCAATACACGGGGAGGTAAAGGTTGTGAGAGTTGCCTGGCATCAGTTTTACTATATGTATGTGAGTAGGAGGAAGGTTTTAGTTCTCTAGGTGGTGAGTGTGCGTGCTATGTGTTGCATCTTACCCAGTGCAAGGGCATACTGAACACGCTTACATCTGCCTACACTAACAGCAGCAGGTGGTTCCCCCTCTAACTCCTCATCTGCCTGTGGTTGTGCTGAGCTGGTAGTATATGGGAAAAAACAGATGTGCAGAATGTGCATGATTTACAATTTCTGATGTTTTAAGTAGTTATAGGAAAGTAAAGTAAGGTGACAAAAGGGTGAACTTAAGGGGTTGATAGCTAGGGTAAAAGAAAGGTGAAGTAAGACAGACAAAAGAAAAGAGCACAAGTAAAAAGTGGTGAGAGATCAAAAAGCGGGAGTCTGTAGGAAGGCAATCAGAGCAGGGAAAAAGGTATTGGACAGGTAAGCACAGCCCAGACCAAAAGGATAGGAGGAAGGTTAAAGGTTAGAGTGCATTAAAAGAGGATGAGAAAGGTGCCATTATCTGTGCTTTATTTTTATGTAATAGCTGTGTTACATTTACTGGTCCATGTTTTCTTCTTTCAAATTGGTTGATTCTTCTGATCTTTCCAGTGTTACTGCTGAAAGTATTCCAAGATTTCATTATATTTGCAGAGAACAAAGTGTCTTTATGATAGTTTTTTGATATGATCATTTTGCATGCTGCTGTGACTCAGACCTGAGATGATAACTGAGCTATATTATTCCAAAGCTAATTAAACAACTAGACATCTATGCAGAGAATAAAGAATATGATGGACCATTTTTAGCTGAGCATTGAGAGTAAAGTTATTTAGTTCACAGCATTGCATTTTCCTCTGAATGAAACAGTGACATATAACTTATTTGGAAGGTTGATTGCAAACTTTGCTATTCTATTGTAGGATAGGCTAGCATTGACAGTTGCATTGTGTGAAAATTAGTAAAATGCAACTGCTATAAAGGAGATTACATATTAGATGACAGTGACCTGTAGCTGAGTTGTATGATTCAAAACAAATTGATTTAACTCTTTAATAGATCAGCTTTTGAATTTTGTTTTGGTTACTTTGTTCCATGAAAATCAGATTTTAGACGCTGATCACAGGCAATTCCTAGAAGGTTAATGTTTTTTATACCTCCAGTTATACTACTGGGTGATGATGTTATGTTGAAGAGCATGGCCTTAGGTTTATTTGAAGTTATGTAGTGACCTGGGTAGGATAGCCAGTACTCTAGCTTAATAAACAAGCAGTAGAACTGATTCCTGATTTGCATGGTTTACAATAATGAGTAAGTCCACCAAAGGAACACTGGGTCATCAGCACTGACTCAGCAGTGAATTACAGAAGAATAACAGATGTGTTGTTGATAAATCATTAAAGAGCAATGGATTCACTGAAGCCCTGAGGAAATCCTACATGAATGAATTGGACCTTGTGTAGCACATTGCTCCATCATACAGCATGGATGTGATCTGTAAGACAGCTCTTCAACCAGTTTACCAGCTGAAGTTAACTGAGATGGCAAGAGACTGTACTGAATCTCTTGAAGATGTCTAGGAAGGGAGGATTCTACTAGCTCACCATTTTTGAGTTTATCTATTTAACATTTGTTTACCAGGAAAGTCCAGCTTGGAACAAAGTAAATTTTCACTGGAGGCCCAGGGAGAAACACTCCAAACATGCCTTTGTAACGTGGGAGGAAACTGGAGTACCCAGAGGAAACCCACACAAACACAGGGAGGACATGCAGATGCCACACAGAAGGCACCCCAGCTGAGATTTGAACTGGAAAACCTCTTGCTGTGAGGTGACAGCCCTACCATTGCACCAATGCGCTGTCCACAAAGTTTGGTTTGGATACATTTGGTGAAGGCCAGCAGGGCAGTGTCAATGCTGTATCCTGATCAAAACTCTATTGTCTAAGACAGAAGGTTCTTTCTAGGCAGATGTATCATTATTTATGAATACAGAGTTTGAGTATGTTTGAGAGAGTGGAGGGGAGGTTTATTTGTCAGTAAATACATAATTTTGAAGAACTACTTCCCTTGTAAAGTGGGACAATAATAGAAGATTTCCCAACTTCAGGAAAATATTATATACTAAAGGGGTGACTAAGATCAATATAAGAAATTCAATAGTATCAGATGATCTAATGGGATAAGCAGCAGAGAGACTATTAATAAATAATCACATACATCTGAGATTGAAGGGTAGTTTTGAAATAAGAAGGTTGAAACAGGATAGAGAGAGCAAGAGGGGAAAAGAGAAAGACGTAAGTCCAAGAAACTAAGCTAGGAGGAGATAAGTTAGCAGTATTTGGAGGAGAAGTTTAGGAGGGGGACGAGTGTGGAGAAGACTGTTTTCTCACAGACTAAGCAAGCGGAACACATTCCACCAAAATGATTTATGGTTCTTTCTATGCCAGAGTTGTTTTGTTAGTTAATATTTTTTTTTATTACTTAGCTTTGAAGCTATTAGAATTCCAAGATTTTTATTTCCCTGGTGGAAATGTTATCATTATTTATCATTAAATGTTATAGTAATTTCAGTTAACTAACTGCTATAGCAGCACATTTCCCAATATTGAAGGAGAGATTGTCAAACAATACACAGATCATAAGTTGATTAATATAAGCTTGAAACTGTATGATATCCTCATCTAAAGTAATTACCCCTTCTAATTTAATGTCATGTACAAATTTTGAAACACTGAAGCCATATGATATTGGACATCATAAATGAAGCTATTAAGCTAAAGCAGAAGCCAGTATTGGCACTTTTGTCAGCATAATGGCTATGATCCTCACCTCCCATGCACAAGGTACAATGTTCAATCCTGACCTCCAGCCAATACCTGTAAAAAGGAATTTGCATGTTCTCCCTGTGTTTCTGTGGGGTTCCTCCCACCTCTGAAAAACATGCTGAGTGTTTACATCTCAAACTCATCCAAGAATGGGTGGGTAGCCACACAAACTCTAGATGGTGCCCTATAGGGGAAAGAGTTGTATAGACCAACCATTTTGGGCATCTACTGTAGTACACAATATCCTGAAGATAGGAGAACACATATCACGGATTGTGCTCTATGGCAGGGCAAGCCACTCTATGGTGTAGAATATGCTTCTAGAAGATTCGGTCATGTTGACTAATTTCACTAGTGATAAGTCGGTTGAGGACCTGACCTATGCCAGGGACCCATGCCAATGGTGGGAAGGCTATATGTGTCCCATTGGTCAGTGTCTAGTTGTCCAGCTACCTGAGATAGGTCTGTTGAACAAAATCTGGATGTAAAACCAACCTGCCAAACATGCACTAAGAATTCCTACACCGAATACAGGTTCATTGACAAGACAGAGCTTGGAAGTGGATGACATGATAGTAAGGAGGAGGCTGTTCATCCTATGTATCTAGGAGGTAGGATGGAAGGGTAGTACAGCAAGACCACTTGGCTTGGGATCTACAGACCATTACTCAATATGAGGACAGCCTAGAAGTGATGTAGGAATTGTGTTGAGGGAGAGGCTTAAGAAGAAGTGAGGGATGTTATCAGAATAGGTAATTAGTGACAGACTCATGAATATTAGACTCCAGCGTAATGACATGGCAGTATTCATAATCTGAGCCTATGAGCCATAGCAGGGTTGTGATAGTGAAGAAACGAGTACATTCAGACAGCAGTTGCAGGACCTACTAGATAAAGCAGGACAGCACAAACTGATGCTGATAATGGGTGACCTGAATACCCATGCAGAGACAGACAGAACAGGATATGAGAAATACCTGGGTCCAGATGAGTGGAAAAACAGTAGTAAAGAAGAAAAGGCCATTCTGCACTTCTGTCTTGCAAATAGCTTGATGGTGACCAACACATGGTTCTGCAAGAGACACAGTCATGAGAATACATACAAGAATGGTCAACATGCAACTCAAGTAGACTTCCTCCTCATAAGGAAAGGACACTGGGGTAAAATTAGTGATTGCAAAGTCATCCCCAGTGAAATAGTCGTCCCGCAGCATAAACCGCTGGTTGCCACAATCAGCTGCAAGCAGTGGTCAGAGAAGGCTCTAAGGTTAACAGAGACCAGGAAGAAACAGCTCTAACACCTCAAGAGAAGAGGAAATAGGTGGAGTTGAAGAAAAAGAATGGCAGCACCTCCAAACAGCATGTGTGAGGACTATAGAACAGATATGCAGTCAAGCCAGATATAAAAACAGGATACATAAGAAAAGCTGGTGGTGGAAAGCAGAAGTCCAGGAAGCCATCAAAACAAAGACGGAGTGCAAGATAAAGTAGGAGACAGAAAAGATGGACAAGGCTAAGAAGGAATACTTGTAAATAATAAACCGGCTCAGCTCCCCAGACACTGCAAACTTTAATAGGCCAAAAGAGTGAAAAAAACTCATAATAATTCTATACATATGAACAGATAACTTAGCGCTTTCACCCACATACATAGTCAGGCATCATCAGAGTAAAAGATCCCTTCATCTTTGTTGCATTTAAAGCTATTAGTTACAGACACACCCCTCTAGGCAACCAACCCCAACCAAAAAGCAATTTATAAATTAAAGTCACAGAAAAACATCACTCCTATGCTTGTGGGAAAGCACAGTTACGTACAGCTAGAAAAAATATTGTTCAACTTAAAACACAAACATTTTAAAAAATCTATATATAAACATGTTTGTATAAAAGTAGTAAATAAAAATGATAAATTAAATAATAATGTAATGCTTAACATTCTTCAAACAAATGTAGATTTGTACTTTAAAATGCTAGAGACTGATATGTGATCATTAATGCCTGGAGGTCTAGATGCATCCAACCTCAACTGCCAGATGCACTCCCTCATCTCAAGTAAAACTTTTAAATCACCTCCTTTGTCATTAAATGGAATTCTGTCTATTACAAAAAACAGAAATCTTTTAAAATTAGGGCAACTCAGACTATGCATATACAAGGCATTGTTAGTTCTTTTGTTCCTGATGTCTCTTAGGTGTTCCAGGATTCTGAGCCTTAACTTTCCTGTTGTTTTCCCAACATAGAAAGTAGAACAGCTCAAACATGTAGCAATGTACACTACCATCTTAGTATTACAGTTACAGAATCCAGGACACCTAATAGGTTTATAGAAGCCTTGAACTGCCACATAAGGGCCATTATTAATAAACTTACATATACTACAAACTCTGCATTTACTCATTTTGGAGCTCTTATATGTCTCAATATTAGGTTTAGCTTCCATCAATTCTTTAAGGTTCCTACCCCTACTATATGTAAAAGTTGGGGTGTTACCTATAATACTTATAGTATCACTGTCAAAAGAACTTTGCCAAGTGTCCTTAATAATTCTAATAGTTTGTCCTGCCTGCCCATTATATGGCAAAATCATAGCCCGTTTTTTGTGTTGTGCATGGGACTCTGAAGCCAACTCATTCCCCTCCTGGAATTCCTTCGTTAAACCCCCATGCAAAATAGGTTTAAAGGATGTAATTCTCTTAGTTTCTATTTCTTTTCTAACTCTGGACAAAATTTCTTATGGATAACCCCTTTCTGTAAACATAGCAGTCAAGCTGGTCAACTCAATGTTTAACCGTTCATCCTCACTAATCAGCCTGGATAATCTAACCATCTGGCCTTTGACCAAGTTCTTCTTGATATAGTGGGGATGACAACTCTGAAAATGCAAGAAACTATTAGAATAAGTTTTCTTGTGATATATACTCGAATTTAGGCTTACATCATGCATGTTTTTGTAAAACAATATATCCAAATAATTGCAGGTTTCCCCAATTACAGTGTAGGTGAATTTTAAGAATGGGGTAGTGTTGTTAAGAAAATCTCATCCCTACTCCCTTTCCAAAAAATTAGTATATCATCAAGGTAATGCAGATAAAACATTACCTGTTTTATATACTCAGTAGGGAACACCTTCTCCATCTCCCATTCCACCAGTACCAAGTTGGCATAGATTGGCGCACACCTAGCACCCATGGCAACTCCTGCAACTTGTCTAAATAGTTCACCATCAAATCCATCAAAATTGTTTGACAAAACCATTTCCATAAGATCTACTATCACACGATGCTTGACAGTATGGAAACCACTATATTTGTCCAAACTCCTACTAAACATTTCCAGACCTTGTACCCGAGGAATGATCGAAAAAAGATTTATAACATCAATTGTCACCATCAAAAATGGTTCAAAGGTTTGTTTTTGTCTTATAACCTCCAAGCAGTGCCACAAATCCCTCAGGATATGTGGCAAACTTTTAACAATACCTTTACAATGAAAATATACATAGGAGACCATTGCTTCTGTTTTGGAGCCTTTTGCTGACACTATTGGGTGAAAGGGTGAGTCATTCTGATTTTTGTGAATTTTTGGAATTCCAAAAATGGAGGGGGTCACTGGGAATTCAACCATCAAATAATGGTATTCATTAACATCAATGATCCCCTCCATTAACCACTCGTAAAGACGCCAGTCAATTTTAGTGTATGCCATACACATTTCTTTCCTAGATACTCTGGCATATGTGTCTGTGTCACTCAGAAGACTGTACATCTTGTTCGAGTAGTCAATGTTAGACATGATCACCACCCCCCCTCCTTTGTCAGGTTTCATGACCGTATACAAATTAGTGGTAGTTAGTTCTTGAAGACAAAACCTCTCCCCAGGTGTTAGGTTATCCAATTCCCTCCTTGGTCCCCTTAACATTCTTCTAAGTTGTGCCTCACACAACTTCTCGAAGATATGTATACATGGGTGTGCAGGAGGTATAAAGGTACTCAACCTCTTTACTCCAATCACATTGTCAATGGTTGGACTAGGTTTTTTTGTAAAAAAAACTTCCAAGTTTAACTGTCTAGTATACATCTTGAAGTTAACCAGTACTTTGGCTGTTTCATTTCTAAAGGAAGGGACAAATGTAAACCCCTTCTTGAATAGAGACAAATAGTTATCCGTTAACTCTAAATTAGAGAAGTTGTAAACACTAACATTGTCAACTTTAACCAAATTACAAGAATATGTCACAATAGTTTGTTGAGTTAAATCAAGTAAGTGACTCCCAAATATCTGCGTGGCATTCTTCCCCTCAATCTCGGTGTTTGTTACACTATCTAAACTATTGTTAAACTAATGTGAACAATTCACTGGTGAAATCTCTGAAACAGATTCTAAGACAGAGGAAAAATATTGTTGCCTTTTATTGTCACAAAAAAGTTACAAAAATTGTCACTAAAATTGTCACAAAAAATACCATGATGTAGTGGCTGTAACCCAGCCTCATTGTGCAATTTAATGTCACTGTTGAAGGTGGTCAGTTGTTTATCCGAGACCACCTCTTCTTGTTGTTGTATTGCCTCTGCCCTCTGCCCCTTCCCTGTTGCTGATTGCACTCTCGAATACGTTCCGAGCACCTTATGGGGTGGGGATCTAAAAAAAACTTCATTGTCATGGTATATTTCAGTCTCAGTCAGTGATTCGTCCTCAAACTGATCAACAATTTGCCCACTGACATTGTACATATCCTATAGGGAATTACCCACTGTGTTGACAATAGTCAAAAAACTAGAGCTACCATTTACACGTTTAAATTCCTTAAAATGCGTGTATACCTGATTAGTAGCATAGTCCCTAGTATCCCTTTTAAGTTTAACCATTTTAGTCTCAAGACCTTTTTTCACAAACTTTTCTGTTTCATAAATAATCTTGTCATATTTGTTTTTGTTAAACTCAAAAAGCAGATCTTTCGTTATGTTAAGCTCCTCCTTTAAAGTCTCTAGTCTATTAATGTTATTCTGAATAATAATTTTCATCAATTCCATACCTGTCCGGTCATAGAAGGCCAGTAGTTCCTTGAAACCATCCGTACCTACTTCAAAACCCATCGGCAGTTTAAATAACCTGAACCCCTTCGGAACTTGTTTGAGCTCAAGGGATTTCTCCAGAAACACGTTATCCATTTGTAGGGCTTTCAGCTTTCTTAGTTTATTTTTGAATTGACCTAATTGTACCTTTAAAGTACCCGGTTCCGGTTGCTGTCCAGCTTCTGGCTTCCAATCCATAGCTGGAGCCCTAAGAAGTGCATCAAAGGTTTTAGGTGAACAGCAGTTTGTTCTAGTGATTTGGTTGTTAATTGTCAACCCCCTGTTATTCACCAAATTCATTGAAGTGTTAACCGCCGCTTCACCACTGCTAGTAGAAGGGGGTGTGTGAAGAGTAAACAACTGTACCTGCAATTCAGTCAACAATGGTTCCTCCGTTTGAATATTATTCGGAACTTTGACCACCATGCCTTTCTCCTTAAATAAATGAACTAGGTATTTTTTGTGACAATTTTTGTAACTTTTTTTGTGACAATCAAAGGCAACAATGTTTTTCCTCTGTCTTAGAATCTGTTTCAGAAATGTCACCAGTGAATTGTTCACATTTGTTTAACAATAGTTTAGATAGTGTAACAAACACCGAGATTGAGGGGAAGAATGCCACGCAGATATTTGGGAGTGACTTACTTGATTTAACTCAACAAACTATTGTGACATATTCTTGTAATTTGGTTAAAGTTGACAATGTTAGTGTTTACAACTTCTCTAATTTAGAGTTAACGGATAACTATTTGTCTCTATTCAAGAAGGCGTTTACATTTGTCCCTTCCTTTAGAATTGAAACAGCCAAAGTACTGGTTAACTTCAAGATGTATACTAGACAGTTAAATTTGGAAGTATTTTTTTACAAAAAACCTAGTCCAACCATTGACAATGTGATTGGACTAAAGAGGTCGAGTACCTTTATACCTCCTGCACACCCATGTATACATATCTTCAAGAAGTTGTGTGAGGCACAACTTAGAAGAATGTTAAGGGGACCAAGGAGGGAATTGGATAACCTAACACCTGGGGAGAGGTTTTGTCTACAAGAACTAACTACCACTAATTTGTATACGGTCATGAAACCTGACAAAGGAGGGGGGGGGTGATCATGTCTAACATTGACTACTTGAACAAGATGTACAATCTTCTGAGTGACACAAACACATATGCCAGAGTATCTAGGAATGAAATGTGTATGGCATACACTAAAATTGACTGGCGTCTTTACGAGTGGTTAATGGAGGGGATCAATGATGTTAATGAATACCATTATTTGATGGTTGAATTCCCAGTGACCCCCTCCATTTTTGGAATTCCAAAAATTCACAAAAATCAGAATGACCCACCCTTTTGCCCAATAGTGTCAGCAAAAGGCTCCAAAACAGAAGCAATGGCCCCCTACGTAGATTTTCATTGTAAAGGTATTGCTAAAAGTTTGCCACATATCCTGAGGGATTTGTGGCACTGCTTGGAGGTTATAAGACAAAAACAAACCTTTGAACCATTTTTGATGGTGACAATTAATGTTATAAATCTTTTTTTCGATCATTCCTCAGGTACAAGATCTGGAAATGTTTAGTAGGAGTTTGGACAAATATAGTGGTTTCCATACTGTCAAACGTAGTGTGATAGTAGATCTTATGGAAATGCTTTTGTCAAACAATTTTGTTGGATTTGAAGGTGAACTATTTAGACAAGTGGCAGGAGTTGCCATGGGTGCTAGGTGTGCGCCAATCTATGCCAACTTGGTACTGACGGAATGGGAGATGGAGAAGGTGTTCCCTACTGAGTATATGAAACAGGTAACGCTTTATCTGCATTACCTTGATGATATACTGTTTTTTTGGACAGGGAGTAGGGACGAGATCTATATATTTGTTGATTTTCTTAACAACACTACCCCATTCTTAAAATTCACCTACACTATACATGGGGAAACCTGCAATTATTTGGATATATTGTTATACAAAAACATGCATTATGTTAGCCCAAATTCGAATATATATCGCAAGAAAACTTATTCTAATAGTTTCTTGCATTTTCAGAGTTGTCATCCCCACTATATCAAGAAGAACTTGGTCAAAGGCCAAATGGTTAGATTATCCAGGCTGATTAGTGAGGATGAACGGCTAAACATTGAGTTGACCAGCTTGACTGCTATGTTTACAGAAAGGGGTTATCCACAAGAAATTTTGTCCAGAGTTAGAAAAGAAATAGAAACTAAGAGAATTACATCCTTTAAACCTATTTTGCATGGGGTTTTAATGAAGGAATTCCAGGAGGGGAATGAGTTGGCTTCAGAGTCCCATGCACAGCACAAAAAACGGGCTATGATTTTGCCATATAATGGGCAGACAGGACAAACTATTAGAATTATTAAGGACACTTGGCAAAGTTCTTTTGACAGTGATACTATAAGTATTATAGGTAACACCCCAACTTTTACATATAGTAGGGGTAGGAACCTTAAAGAATTGATGGAAGCTGAACCTAATATTGAGACATATAAGAGCTCCAAAATGAGTAAATGCGGAGTTTGTAGTATATGTAAGTTTATTAATAATGGCCCTTATGTGGCGGTTCAAGGCTTCTATAAAACTATTAGGTGTCCTGGATTCTGTAACTGTAATACTAAGATGGTAGTGTACATTGCTACATGTTTGAGCTGTTCTACTTTCGATGTTGGGAAAACAACAAGAAAGTTAAGGCTCAGAATCCTGGAACACCTAAGAGACATCAGGAACAAAATAACTAACAGTGTCTTGTATATGCATAGTCTGAGTTGCCCTAATTTTAAGAGATTTCTGTATTTTTGTAATAGACAGAATTCCATTTAATGACAAAGGAGGTGATTTAAAAGTTTTACTTGAGATGAGGGAGTGCATCTGGCAGTTGAGGCTGGATGCATCTAGACCTCCAGGCATTAATGATCACATCTCAGTCTCTAGCATTTTAAAGTACAAATCTACATTTGTTTGAAGAATGTTAAGCATTACATTATTATTTTATTTATTATTTTTATTTACTACTTTTATACAAACATGTTTATATATAGATTTTTTAAAATGTTTGTGTTTTAAGTTGAACAATATTTTTTCTAGTTATAAGTAACTGTGCTTTCCAGCAAGCATAGGAGTGATGTTTTACTGTGACTTTAATTTATAAATTGCTTTTTGGTTGGGGTTGGTTGCTTAGAGGGGTGTGTCTGTAACTAATAGCTTTAAATGCAACAAAGATAAAGGGCTCTTTTACTCTGATGATGCCTGACTATGTATG
Source organism: Protopterus annectens (assembly GCF_019279795.1). NCBI lineage: Eukaryota > Metazoa > Chordata > Ceratodontiformes > Protopteridae > Protopterus > Protopterus annectens. Next base: position 714,212,560 of record NC_056733.1, on the reverse strand, counting down.
TGGGTGAAAGCGCTAAGTTATCTGTTCATATGTATAGAATTATTATGTGTTTTTTCGCTCTTTTGGTCTATTAAACTTTGCAGTGTCTGGGGAGCTGAGCAGGTTTATTATTTACAAGTTTCTGGTGTTATATTGTATCGACTGGTAAGAAGGAATACTGTCTGGCTAACAGAGAGTGTAAGAGTAGAGTTGCAATAGCAAAGAGCAAGGCATCAGAGGCACTCTACCAGATTTTGGAAAGTAACTCAACAAATGGCACAAAGAAACTACATCAGGTTACAAGGGAAAGACAGAAAGGTAAACAGCATAGTCAGATACCCTTCATAAAGGATGCCAGTAACAACCTGCTCACCAGTCTACAGGACATCAAAGGCAGATAGGAGAACCAGCTTCTGAATGAAGAAAACCCCACAGAGGTTGTACTGCCTCAGACACAGCCTACATTGAGAGACGAGGAGGAGCCCACTATAGAAGAAATAAGAACAGCATTAAGGAAAATTAAGTCAGGGAATGCAGCAGGCTCAGATGATGTCACAGCGGATATGATAAAGGTGCTGGATGAGACAGGGGAAATATAGGTCTTGAGGGTACTCATAGCAGTGTGGACAGAAAGGCGTATCCCAGATGACTGGAGAATAAACATACTAATGCCAGTGTTCATGAACAAAGGTAACATCCAAAACTGTGAGGAGAACAAAGATATCAAACTCTTGTCACACTGCATGAAAGTTCTGGAGAGGATGACTGATAAACAAATACGCAGAGTAATAGAAAGAAACCTGGGGTATGAGCAGTATGGTTTCAGATCAGGATGCAGCAAGATGATCTGGGCAGTCCCGCAGTGCTTCAAAGTTCCAGAAACCTTGGTATATATAATTAGTGCAGGCTATGTACGAGGACCCAATGACTGAAGTATGAACAGTGTTCTGTTTTGCTGAGGGGTTCTCAGAAAGAGTGGGTATGCATCAGGGTTCAGCTCTGAGCCCATTGCTGTTCACATTGGGGATGGACTATATTAGTAAACAGGTTGGAGTGTACAGATCAACAAAGTTGCTGTATGCAGATGAAGTGGCATACAGGCAGACTCTGAGCAAGGATTAAAACTTAATGTAAAAAATGCATTATTATTCTCTTTGGGAAAGCTGACATCCCTGCTAATTAAATTATAGACATTACTTCCCTAAGTGTAGACCGGGTCTATGTTAAATCAGCGAACACTTAAAATAGCGAACACTGATTTATCAACCCTTTAAAAGAGAAGCCTGAAAATCCCGAAGACACAGAACAGTGATTTTTTTCCCAGGGAAAAAATCTCTGTTCCACAATAAAAAAAAAACAAAAAACTTCAAAACACTAAATAAAGTAGGGGACTTTGTTCCCCCACAACCCCTGATATGGGGTGCTGTGCCCCCACACCCTCCCTATTTAAATATACCAACTCCGAGATCACACCACAGTGGAGGAAATGGCAAAGTCCCAAAAACGGCCCAGCAATTTTTTTCCCTGGGAAAAAAAATCATTGTTCCGTGCCTTCGGGATTTCAAGGTTTCACTTTTAAAGGGTTGATAAATCAGCATTCGCTATTTTAAGCATTCGATGATTTAACATAGACCCGTGTAGACCCACTGGTATGTGATTTGGGTATTCAGGTTGATAGCAACCTGAACTTTGACCACCACATTTCGACAGTAGTAAGGAAATCCTTCTATGTGGCACATCTTATAAGTAAAGGCGTCACATCTAGATCTAAGGATGTTATAATTCCATTATACTTGGCCTCATCAGACCAATAATTGTGTACAATGCTCCCTTTTGCATGTACCTCACAAGACACCTGCAATAACTGGTGAGAGGATTCTCACTAAGAAATTACAGAGTACACAAAACAAGTCTTATACAGAAAGACAAAGCCCTATCACTGTATTCTGTCTCCTACATGTTGCTAAGGGGTGACCAGTGCTTGGCTTACAGGGGAGTCTCTAACCCAGCCCTAATGGAAATGCTACACATCTGTAAATCAAACTGTATGAGGTTCGCTTCAGGGATCTTAACCTAGCCTCTGACATAAACAGATCACGCTGGAGAGATAGCTTCATCTCCCAGAGACTTCCACTTCTCTAGAACAAGCTACCAATTCGCATGAAACAGAGTCCCTCCCTGACCCTCTTTAAACACAACCTAGGTCAATGGATGGGGGACTGCAAATTTACTCCTGGGGTGGTGCCCATGTTCCTCCTGGACAGAGGAAGTCAGTATCAACTGCCATATACCCTTACCTGTGTGAACTTCACTCACCTAACCACCAACAACTGTGGTGATTCAGGAGAAATACGACTAGGCTTGTAAGGACTCTAAGGCTTTTAGCCCACTAACCTCCTATAAACCTATGAACCTATGTAGAATTTCAGCAAAGGATAAGGGAATGGAATGCAAAACCTGAAGGCACATGAGATGAAAATGAATATGGATCAGACAGTTGTATTGGCAGCATATAGGAGAAGTCAGAAGAAGCTGAGAACTGAGGTAGAAGGTAAAAAGTGGAAACAGGGTAACAGCTTCACAGATCTTGGAGAGGTGGTTGCAGAGAAGTGGCGTCATAATGAGAACATCAATGCTAGGAATCAGAGGGGCATTACCAAAATTTTTTGTCATGTCAAAGAAAAAAATAAAGCAGTAGTCTGAAGACCTAGGTGTCTTGCAGATGCCATGTTTTCCTAGAAATCCATCTGGTTTGCAATAGTTGTGGTCAATGGAAAATAAGAATTCTCGAGTACTACTCCCTCCATAAGTACTCACCATAATTTTTGTAGACTGATGCCTCTAGCTTATAACCAATTTTCAGTCTTGCTCTTATGACATCTTTCAAATCATTATGCAGCATGTAGGTTATTACTGACAAATTAAAAGAGACTGGTTAGTCCTGGGACAGGCTGTCAGTAAGATATTTTAATTATCTGTTGGTAAACCTGTACGCAGTAGTGCAGTGGTTAGTGTTTTCACCTCATAGCAAGAGGTTTTCCAGTTTGATTCTTGGCTGAGGTGCCTTCTGTGCAGAGTCTGCATGTCATCCCTACAGTTGTGGGTTTGCTCCAGGTGCTCTGGTTTCCTCCCACATTTCAAAGACATGCAGTAGGTGGACTGCACACTCTAAACTGGACATAGGTGTGAGTGTATGCGCAAGTGAGTGGTGCGAATGAGCTACTGTGGCAGGGCTAGCCACCTGGCAGTGTAAACCTTGGCTCAAGATGATTGTCACTGCTGAAGTGACACCCCGACCCCATGTACAAAATGGGAAAAAGGGTTGAGGATAGATGGATGAATCCTGACCCTGCTTGTAGCAATGTATTCGTAGCTTATGAATTTGCTTGCTGACTTAATCAGTTTACTCTCAGTGTCATTTGCATCTGTATAATAAAATGAGTGACCCTGATTAAGACTCTTATTTAAAAATGATCCCTTACTGGGCAAATCAAAAATCATATAACATCTTCAATTACAGCCCCTTAAAATACACATCATCTACTAGTTAATGTATTATCCTAGAGGCAGTTTACAAGACAAAACTTCATAAAGGACTTGGTGTTTTATAAACTAAACTTATGAATTAAGTGCCTTGGGATTACAAAGATGTGACTGAAGGGTGGGTACAAGTTTAGCGAATAGCCAGGTTCCTAAATGTAGATGCTTAATGACTTTTTCTCCTTTAACACCCCCAAGGAATCTGCTTCCCCAAAGAATAATACTCAAAGTTTTGATTGATTGACTAAGGATGCAAAAGTTGTTGACTGATGTAGTGAACCAGGTAAAGATCTGAGTAGCTAGTAACTGCTGAATTATTTGTATACTTTCATAATATGCAGCCACTGTCCGATTGTTGGTGAAAAGTGACGTTCTTGTATGCAGAAAAAAATGTGGAATCAATTTTAAAAATTGTATAATGTTTTTCTATGTCTGGCCTTTTTTTAGTATAAGCAGTCATGTTACTCTGTGGTGAATTATCATTTAGAGGAATTAGTTATCTTACACAATAAACTTGCCCATTGAAATAATGGACCTGTCACACTGTATGTATTTTCTTGTTAGATTTTTTCATTCAAGTACCAATTGTACAGATTTTCAGAGTGAAGACTATTGATTTATACAGACTTAACAATATCTATGAGTTGTTTCCACTATCACAATATTAATTGCACATGAAAAACTATGCTTTTATTACCAAATGTAATTAATTACATAAGCAGCTCACAGATCAAGTTTGTACATCTCTGCAGGATCACATGACATGAGCATCCAATGGTTATATTACCTGATTGCCCATCCCCTAAATGCTTTAATCTGGCTCTAACCCTGCCCAGTACATTTACATGTCTCATTCCCCCCACTTGATACAGGTTCCGTTCAGAATTTCGAAGCGCAAAACTTCAAATTTCATATGATCGAAGATCGTATGTTCGAAGTTTCAAAACTTTGAAATCCTGAATGGAGATCGGCATACAGCGTGGACTGGGATATTTCCCTTGTCCTCGCTGTAGTGTGATCTCGGAGTTGGTATATTTAAGTTGGGGGGTTTGGGGGTCCGGTGGGCTTGCCCCCCTACCTACAGATGTTTTAGTTGTGTTGGGTGGTGTTTTGGAGGGGTTCACAATTTTGAGATTCCAAGATCTCGAGATTCTGAACTCAATATTTTGAACTTGAGATTTTGGGATTTTAATTTCGTAGTGAACCCCTTGATATACATGCTCAAAGACACTTGCTTTCCAAAATTTAACTTTTGTTACACACCTGTCATTACTCTTTGGAGAAGGACTGCAAATGAAGCAAAGTTTCATGCTGTATTTTTTGTGCTGGCTTCAGTATTAATGCCTTTTCATAAACTTGTCATGTTAAAGATTTAGCTTAGCAATTTTAAAATAGTTTTGCAAAGATTTTTACATATTTTAATGGAAAGCTGTGTAATGAATTACAAATGCAGTGCTGCAGTACCTTTCCTAAAGAGTAGTATGTTCACATTGGAAGAAAAGTGATAATCAGATTAATAGATAAGGTATGCTATTGTAGTGATGTATACCTGCAGCTCCTAAATGCTTTATGTCTTTTATGGGTCCCCTCAAATTATCTAGGGTATGATCCCAGTTATTCTCATTAGAGGTTATATATAATTATCAACCATGGGATCTTGTGATGAAGTGTTGGTGTATTTTCTTTTGTTTTGTATCAGTGATTGTTGGTGCATTCTGTTTTGTATTGGTGACTGCTGGTGTATTTTGTTTTGTATCATTAATTGCTTGTGTATTTTTTAATATTGGTGATTGTTGGTGTATTTTGTTTTGCTCTTGACTGTTGTCAGCACTATTACACCACTTCTACAACAACTGCATTTTTGTCTTTTAGTATTTGTTATGTTATAGAATATATATATATATATATATATATATATATATATATATATATATATATATATATATATGTGTACACCTGGAGCAATTTATGACTACGGTGGTGGTGCTGCGGTAGCATTGTCGACTCACAGTATGACGTTGTCCTGTTCGATTCTCAGCTAGAGCGTCTTCTGCGTGGAGACATGCGTGAATGGGCGTACCTTTGTTGAAGGTTGTGCATCAGAGCTGGCAACTCGGCATGTAAAAATCTACTGCCAATCATTAGCGGACCGGAGTTCTGCTGTGGCGACCCCTAACCGGGAAGATCATGAAGGGAGACTGCTGCAGGACCATTACCAGGGCTCCTAAGACAAAGTGGAGGCCTGGGACCTTCTCACACATGATCTCACCAGTGCTACTGGTATCCCTTGAACCGGTGAGCAGGTCCAGCACCATTATGCTGACCTGAAGCGTAGGAAGAGGGACCTCTTGGACCAGTGGATCCACGATGCTCGCGCACAGAATTTCCCAGCAGTGTGTAAGTATTAGTATCAATTATTGTGTAACAAAGTCCAGCCTAAGTTTGAGATGGAAAGGTATGCATAAATGTTTCTCTATCTCCTGTACAGCTGCAGATGAGAGGGATGTGAATGTGGATGCCCATGCGAGCAGGCTGTTAAAGCTGTGTTGCGAGGCTGGTGAGTACAAATCTAGCTTACAGTAGTCAGGGCAAATACATAGAAAGGAGTAGAATATCACCTGTAGTTAGACATGTGTATTGTTTGTACTGAATAAATGAGACATTAGCAGAGTAATAGTGATGTACAGGATATATATCAATAAAAGTGTCAGTACCTGTCAATAAAACTCAAAACCCCAGACTGTTGTGTTTGCTTTGGTGTGTGGTACTATGAATCTAAATGTGAACAGGTTCTGCACAGCAACTACGGCTTTGACAGTATAAATTGAGGCTTATCTGACAAAGATTGTGGAGTCGCAACACAGATTAACTATAAGAACTGTTCCATGCACCAAAATCTGATCCCTGAATAGTAATGTTGTTTTAACCATTCTTTTCCATACTGTAATATGTAAAGGTATGAATACACAGTATAAGAACTATCTGCCATGCATGAATGTCAGAATTACAAGGCAGATTGTCCAAACAAGAGAGTATTATGCAGAAATAAGTAAAAAAAAAAAAAAACAGTTCCTCAATAGCGCATTGTGATGAAACTCAACCTTTTGGCACAAACAGGCCTGGTTTGAATCCCAGGAGTGGTATTATGCTGTATGTATCTCACCCAAGAATATGTGAATATGTGTAGAAACAGTCAGGTATTGTTAACATAAATTTCTTCCACAGGTCCGCCAGGTAGGAAAAGGTATAAATGAGCTGTAAGAAGGCTGTAATTATACACTGTATACAACACCCACTGTCCAAACCCAAGGGTGCAAATGACAGCAAGATAAGTACATACACCAAGTGGTCTCCTCCAAGAAATGTCCCTCAAGTGTCACCCTGTCACAGCTAGTGGTCAGTGCCAGCAACACCCAGGGTGACCGATAGAAATCAAGGCAGAGCATGGCAGCACGCATGCACGCACACACACACACACACACACACACACACACACACACACACACACACACACACACACACACACACACACACACACCACACAGTATGAGTGCACATATGTAACCTTGACTAAATGAATATGGGTAGAAACAGTCAGGTAGTGTTAACAGAAATTTCCTCCACAGATCTGCCAGGTAAGAAAAGGTATAAATTAGCTGTAAGAAGGCTGTAATTATATACTGTGTACAAACATACCACTGCCCAACCCAACGCCATAGGTTGATGTAAAGTGAGGTAATACCTGGAGGGTAATGATTAGAGCAATGATCATTTAAGTTGTGAGCAACTGAAGCCTATACAGTTGTTAATTGACATCTCTCTCTCTTTGTCCGCCACCCTATCTACACCAATAATCTAAATACATTAATAAATGGGTATGTTTTTCACCAAACCTACTGTTGGGACATATGTCCTATTGTTCTACAAATATTGAAATGTTTGATTATTAATATTCCCTGTTCAAATACTTTCATTGGTGGCCTGTTGCTATCAATGTAACCTGCATGCCGTTATAATGCCCACTGTGGTACCATATATGCATGTGTTCTGTTTGTTATGCAACTGTTTCAATTCTGTTGTTTTGGGTTAATGGGAACACCCATGCATGCTGTTATAACTAATCCTGGAATGTGTTGTTCATGACTAACCAACATATGTTGTTAAACCTCAATACCATAGCACGTCTGGGAAGGCCGATCTCAGTGGATCTGCCTGTTCCGTCTCAACTGGCTGTGGCACTAGGCCCCAGCATGTCTGGGACCCAATACGGGACCTCCTTGCCTGCTGATCCTGTGCCACCTTTGGGTGGAACTGCCTCAAGGGAATGGGGTCCATCCCCTCCAGGAGTGGGTGGAGACAGGACACCGTCACCCACAGTCAGGTCCAGAGACTGGGCATAGCGAGCTTCAAAAGGAGTTTGGAGATCAGCTATGCCAGCTTGAGGGCCACATGGTGCATCTTGAGGGTCAGCCTGCCCCTCCTGCTCAGCCCCCAGCACAGCCACCTTTGGGGCCATGAAGGTGCAGTGGTGACTACCAGTGGGTGGGGACTTCAGTCACACTGTATCCATTTGGGGGATCATGGGTGTCTGATTCCCAACCACCCTCCCCGTCCAAGATGTTTACCCCCCCAAATGTGTTATATACTGCCCCTGTCTGCTGTCGTGTCTGTCTTTCTACCCAACTTACCTCCCCAAATATACCTACTATTTAAACCACAAGGACAAGAACCAAGAATAACAAGAGAAGTAGAAGTAAGCAGCCAAACTCCACAGGTACAAAAAGTGAAATTTATTGACCGCTTTCGTCTCCAAATACAAGACTTCTTCAGAATATACCTACTATCCTTCCCCAACATCCCACTCTCACCTTATTAAAAAAAGGGCAATCTGTTCCCAAAAAAAAAATGTTGCCCCATACATAGCTGTCCATTTTACACACGTGTCCACTGGACACATTTAATCTGGTCTAATTGGTTTAGCAACACATTACTGTTGTCCTCACCCCTCTCTCAGCAGTTTGAGTGTCAAAATTCACCTACAAATTCCGTACAAAAGCACAGCTGTTGCTGTATCAGAAATGGACAGCTATGGACCTTCTCTACACCTGTCCTGCACATCCCTAGCTATCTTTCATACTGTTTTTCCCTCTGCATGCCCCCCTTTTCACCATTTTCCTAGCACTCCCTTTTTCTTTTCTTTTAAAGAAATTAGCAGGGGGGTAAGTGGGAGTAAGTAGCAGTAAGTGGCAGTAAGTGAGTTTGCACTATGCTAAGCGATGACTACACAAATTAAGCAGTTTCCTGTTTAACCATGTTTTAGCATTGCTTACCATCTCACAAAGCCACGCAAACCCACTTACAACTGCTTAAAACTGCCTTAATCACCCTGTCTCCATCCGCCACTGTTCTGCCAGAAACAAAATAATCAGCCTAGCCAAGTCTTGGACCCAGGACCTTTACACCATAGTCAAAGCAATGTACCATGACACCATCTGAACTGTAACACTGAATGCTGCTTTTGCAAATATATAATTCAGTACAGGTATATAATAGTAAGGAACAAACTGTGGAATCAGTCATGTTTAGTATATACATTAAAAAGAAAAAAAAAAAAAATATATATATATATATATATATATATATATATATATTAATTTGTTTATACACACACACACACACACACACACACACACACACACACACACACACACACACACAAACATACACACACACACACACACACACACACACACACACACACACACACACACACACACACACACACACACACACACATATATATAGATGTGTATGGTGATAGATAAATATGAAAAAGTATATACATCAGTTATATAGTTTCATAGGTAGGTACTAGGCTATCTGCCCAAGGGTATTTATAAGCCTAGCCAGAGTGTGTCAGCTTTCGCCGCCCCATTGATTAATTAACTGAGCCTCTGTCAAGAAGAGCCAATGAAGTGATCCCAGGGGTATATTTTCTGTTACCCATCCACTCATCAAGGTTTCTCTTGAAGAGTGTTATTGAGGGGCTCTGCCTAATGTAGTTAGGAATTTTGTTCCAAAGCATGGAGAGTCTCTGTGACTGGAATATATCCCTCCAGCATGTTCTATTTATTGTTGTGCTGAAGTTTAGCTCACTAGAGTGAGTGGCTCGCAGTGACTTGGATTTCTTTAGGTGGAGCATGTCCATCAATTCTGAGTTGGACATGGCTTTGTAAGTCAGGCAGAGATCACCTCTGAGTAAGCGATATGCCACTGAGTACAGCTGGAGTTTTTCCAGTCAGGCTGCATAGGACATATGTTTGAGACCAGTAATCCTCTTGGTGAGGTACTTTTGTGATCTTTCCAGCTGTTGGAAGTGTCTTGTGAGGTACATCCCAAATGGGGTATTGTACTCTATGATGGGTCTGATGAGTGACGAGTAGAGGGGCACTATAACCTATTTATTTCTAGATGTGAACCCTTTAGTAATTAGATGGGCTACATAAAAGGATTTCCTAACTACTTTGGCAATATGATTGTCAAAGGAGAGATTACTATCTACTTGGGTCCCCAGATCTCTTATTACCTCTTCTGTATTAAGGGGGCTGCCACCTATGTGGTAATTCATGGGTGTTTTGTTTTTTCCCAAACGGCATGACTATGCATTTTTTGGCATTTAGCTTGAGACCATGACTTTGACACAAGGTGTCAGTCTCAGTAAGCCCCTTTTGAAGAATGTCTGTGTCAGCCAGTGAGTCAATTATGGCTTCCAGTTTGTAGTCATCGGTGAACTTGTTTAGCCATAGTCCTCCTAAGTTTGCCTGTACTTCTGAAGAAGTATATGTGAACAGTAGGGGTCCCACGACCGAGCCTTGTAGGACACCACTTGTGACTGGTTTAGAGTCGGACCTGGAGCCCGCCATTCTTACCGTGTGAGTTCTGTCTGTAAGCCAGTTGGCAACCCATCTCATGACGTAGGGATTTATTTTCAGGCTGGTGAGTTTTTCTATAATTCCCGAGTGGGGAATGGTGTCAAAAGCCTTGGCGAGGTCAAGGTAGGCTGTATGAACTACCTTCCCCTCATCTATGGCCTTGATGACTGTCTTGAAATAGTCAACCAGGTTTAGTAGGCATGATCTGCCCTTAACAAAGCCAAACTGGGTTGGGTCAAGTGTTTGGAGGTTCCCAATGTCTTTGTTAATGAGTTCCATGATGATGCGCTCCATAGCCTTGCACACCAAGCTAGTCAGGCTTATGGGGCGATAGTTACCAGGGTCAGTTGTGGCCCCTCCTTTGTGGAGCGGAATAACTGTTGCTGTGTGCCATTCTATGGGCACGTAGCTTGTGGAGAGGCTGAGGGTGAACAGTGTGTTTAGGTAGGGGGGTTAGTTCATTCTGTAGTTCGTGCAAGATGCAGCCTGGGACACTTTGCTTTCGGCTTTTGAAAGGGCTGTTTTCACCTGTGCGTCTGTGATTTCCGGGACACTACACTTTGCCGGTATTGTTGCGGGCCCTTTTGGGGGTGAGAGGGGGGTGAAGTTTGCACTGAATCTATCTGCCAGGATGTTGGCAATATCAGTGGGTTCAGTATATTTTGTGCTATTTTCCACTAGCTCAGAGCATATCTGCAAGTTGCCACTTAAATACTTGACATAGCTAAAGAAGGCTTTGTGGTTATCTTTTGAATCCTTGGCTATTTTTCTTTTGAAGTTAGCCTTGGAGGATTTTATGAGGGACCTCAGTTTCTTACTGATACTGATCAGGGATGTCTTTCCTTCTTGGGATTTGCTTTTTTCTGAACTAGTTTCCTCCTTCTGTTGTATAGTCTGTTTATGGCAAGGGTCCACCAGACTGGCTTTCTTCTCTTAGGGGAGTGAGTCTTGGTTTTGCTAGGGATGGCATGATCCATGCATCCTTGTAGGTGCTCATAGAGTGCATTTGTAAAGGTTTCTGCATCTTGGGCAGCGTTATCCTTTAGCATGGGGGCTGTGAAACTTACCACCTCTGTCTTAAGTAAGGTGAAGTTTGCTTTAGAAAAGTTTTTTACTGTGGTTTCCTTAGTTGGGGGTGGTGGTGGCGTGTGGACATCCAGAGTGATCACTTTATGGTCTGATCTAACCAGTGATGGGTTGACCTCTGGTGTGGAACACCTGTTGCCCATGTTGGTGATGACCATGTCCAATATGTTTTCACCTCTGGTAGGGGAGTTTGCCAGCTGATCCAGGGCATTTGAGTTGATAAATTCCAGGAAGCGCTGGACCTGGGAGTTTGTACTTGAGTAGTTTTCCCAGTTAACGGTAGGGTAATTGAAATCGCCCAATATCAGGGTGTTCGGTAGGACCTTCATGTTTTCCAGTGTCTTCAGAAAGGTGGAGTGGTGGTCCTGGGTCATGGAAGGTGATCTGTAGCAGGCCACAATTTGCATTGCAGATTTGCCTGATGTTAGTTGCACATGGATGATCTCGGAGGTGTCATGCTGCGCCACTAACCTGGAGGTGTAGGTATCCTTGATGAATATGGATACACCCCCTCCTTTTGTGTTTTGGTCCATGTTCTGTGGCTGAAATGTGTGGTATGAGTTGTAGCCCAGTAGTGCTGGGGTGCTATGTGGAGCCTTGAACCAGGTTTCAGTTACTGCACAGATGTCGACATTCTCCATACTGAGGAGTGCTTCGAGCGCATGCATTTTGAGATTTAAACTCCTGGCGGTGAGTAGCATAACCCTCATTTTTTTATTTGTGCTGTTTACGGAGGTGGGTTTGCCTTTTGAGCCTTGCCTAAAAAAGGCACTATGGGGCAGCAAGAGCCTTGTCCAGTATTCACAAGCCTAGGGGTGACAGGTGCAAGCCATCTCTTGCGAAGCAACGAGGCCTGTCGAGCATGTTGTCCCAGGCTGACAGACACTGGATCCCCTTTGAATGACACCAGAAGCTTAGCCAATTGTTGAAATTGATCATTTTTTCTTTATACTGAGGTATCATTCTTGGTGAGGGCAGAATGCTACTCAGGGCCAGGGTCATACCCACCTGGGCTACATGATCAGAGAGCTCCTCCATGTCTCTTTTCATGTAGTTCAGGGAGGTATGTCTCAGGTCATTCTCACCAACATGAACAATGACAGAGTCATATTTGTATTTGTTCTGGAGTGACCTGAGTGCTTGTGTTATCAGGTGGATTCTGGTTCCTGACAGGCAGCTAACAGTAACCTTCTCTTTATCCAGCCTAGTGAGTGGGACGTCAGTGTGCCTGACTATAGAGTCACCTATTACTAGTGTGTTAGGTATGTTATTTCACCTTAAGGGCTGTGATTGTGTGGCACACTGATTTTGTGTTTTATGTGTTGTCTGGTTTGTGATGGGAGGTGCAGGTTTTTTGGGTGTCTGCTTTGGAGGTCTGTGATGCTTTTGCAGGTTTTTATTTAGAGCCTCTGAGTATGATTTTGTGTATTTATGTGTATTTTTTGCCAGTGCTGGTTTAGTATGTCTGTGTGAGGCTGGATGTGTGGTGCAAGTGTTATTCTTCACCTCATGACTGCTTGTTCCAGTCTTGGGTGGAGAGAGCTTAGCCTCCAATTTAGCTATATAATTGCATCTCTCACATATGTTAATGTTTTGTGGTAGGAGGAGAGGGTTGTCTGTGTACATGAGGCAGTAGTAACATTGCCTCAGGATACCCAGGTTCACCAGCTGGACTGGAGAGTATACCTGAAATTGTCATTTGGTCATGTCTGAATAGAAGGGTGAGCTGCTTAGTCGCTTGGTTGGTGAGGGATGAATAATGAGCCTTGCCCTGCTGGGCAATCAAGTGTTGGGGTATATTAGTGCTTGCTATTAGGTCTGAGCAAGTGCTGGACTGTACAATGCTTTTTAAGTGCTTAGGTTGAGAGTTAGACTACTTTCAAGGGAGCTATGGAGCTATACATCTAAAACAAATATGTATAGAATTTATACATATATATTGTTATATAAATAAATGTATAAATATCAAAAAAGGAATTTAATATATATATATATATATATATATATATATAGATATATATATATATATATATATATACACATATATATACACACACACACACACACACACACACACACACACACACACACACACACACACACACACACACATGCATATGGAATAGACTTCCTATACATGTCAAGCAGAGCAGCTCACTGACCCTCTTCACGAGAAATCTTGATGAGTGGATGGGAAATAAAAAATTTACTCCGGGGATCACTCCAGTGGCTCTACTTGACAGAGGCACTAGGAACTAAGGTTGGGTGACATGATGCCAGGGTAATCCTATGGGCTAGACTTGTAAAGGCTCCAGGGCCATTAGCCTTGTACACACCTATGAACCTATGAACCTATATATACATATACATATATATACTCATAACATGTAGTGGAGTCATACCTCAGCACCATACCTCTCCACCTCTTAGTGCAAGAATTCTGGACAAAGGCTGTCAAAATGGGGGGCAATGGGCCAAGAACAAGGACATAATGTATGTACTGCAGTTATAAATGTAGAATGTTGCTACAGTAACAGGGTTTGTGTCAGCATACATGTTCAGAAGGATGTGAGTTCTGAAACTGAAATGTATGTCATTATTTACTGACAGAAATCGTCACATCATCACAGTGATTTACCACAGAAATAAAAATAATGATTCTGTGGAACAGGCCAGAAATATGAGCAATAAACCTGGACAGTCTGAAACAATCTGGCCAGTTGAGAGGTATGCTCAGATCCCCTTAATACAACAAATCTGGACCAAGCATGACAAAGGGGTGGGGGGTAAAGCCATGAAACTGGGAGCATATCCCAAATACTGGAGTAGATAAGGTGACACAGTTAATGCAATAGCACCCTCCTGTCTGTTGCAACATATATTGACTGGAATAGTCCAAGTCCAAAACCAAATTCCTCCCCACTAGTTACTTAGTTACTGACATAAATCTTCACATCACCCCACTGATGTGTCAGACATACACAACACATATGGGGGCCAGGCAGCAGTACATCTGATAAATATCTAGACATAACATCACAGTAGGGGAACTACACTGAGCTGCTATGCATGTCACCAAGCAGTGTCTAAACTACAGGCAGACTGACACAACACTAACCCAATTTTGGTATGGGGAAGTACACATGTAATTGCAAATATATCAGGCATTACATGTAACAGCACTGACAGAAACCAGTGTAAAAGTGCATACCCATAACCAATCTCACCACATTCAAAGTGACATACTGGCAAGCCACATGAACAGTAGAGTGTATGGACTGTGTGAGCAAAATCATCAGCATGTTTGCCACTCACACACTACCCCTATATATACTGGCCCAATTCATAGTGTAGTCTGACGCCTGACTGTGGTATGGGACATGTGTCAATCTGCCCCTACAAACATATACAGCTGATAGAGCACCAGAAACTGGAGCAGCATGCATAGTTAGATAGACAAGGACCCATAACACTTACATCTACCCACAGGCCAAATAATACATTCACAATACACTGCTATGCAATCCTGACACAGTCTGTCAACAATTCACAGAAATACGCAGCCCTTTCAGCTGTATAGAGTCCCACAGAATGTCCAGGCTTTGTCCTCATATATAAGGCCTCCTACACATAACATGTCTGGCAGTCTTATACATCACTGGGATGATTTCAGAAATGAAGTCATGATATAATGATATACTATACCTATCCACCTCTTACAGCATGACATCTGGACAAAGCCTGATATACCTGGGGGGGGGCAGAGGCCCAAGTACAGGGGCATTATTGACATATTGCTGTTATAAACTGAGAAAGTTGCTGGTGTAACAGGGTTGTTGTAACATATCTGTTCTGAGCTATATGAAATTAGAAACACACATCAATGTTACCATTTACTGACTGCTATCCTCAGAGTGTGCTACTAAATTTCCAAGGCCAAAAATGTGTAAGTAACACACCAAATATAAAAGTCCAAACTCTGGCCAATCTGCGGATAGCCCTACAATTGAGAGTTATGTCAACCACATAACACTATCAGACTTAAATTCATGCAGAGCAGCCATATCCACACAAGCGCTGTCAAACTAGCATTACTTCAACTGTATAACAGCAATGCTTACATTCTGTCCCTATGTTTGGAACAGAACATTCTCCCCCAGTTTGTTGGGCTGTCTCCACAATGTTTGTTGTAAGAAGTATTTCCAACTACCCTCTGTGATGCTGTTTGTCGCATACCTCCATGAAATTCTCCTCACAGGCAAGGAAATGGGGCAACACCCGCATGAAGTACTCAGTTATAGTAGTGTGTTTCCATGCAATTGGGTAGGGGAATATTACCACAGCTGTTCTACATGCAATTAGTAAGTGGGGGACTCCAGTTGGTGCACAGGCCATCAGCTGCTCATGCATTACCTACAAAAGGCAAGCTGCTGCCTATGTAAAACAGATGTATATCCTACATCTGTCTCAGAGAGAGAGAGAGAGAGAGAGACACACACAAACAGACAGACAGACAGACAGACACACACACACACACACTGAAAATGATGGATTATACCAAATGAACCGAGAAAAAAAATACAGGTATGTCAAACAAGTAAGCATGTAATGGAATGTTGTAGGGGGAATGTAAACATGAAAAATAGGAAGTTCAAACAATATTATGTCTCACCAACACATGCTTTACTGATATATTGCTGAACAGAACCTATGGCCATAGCATCTGTGTCTGTTTGTAGTGACATAGAACACAGCTCAGGGCCCTGAGTCACCCCAGGAAGTGATGGCTCACATATGACCACTACTGGAGTGTGTGTTTCATAATACTGATTGTGACACTGCTAGGCCAGCTACTGGGATGTTGCAGATATCCATATGTTAATTGTCAATACAAATATGATATACATGTTTGTCTCAGACATGATGGACCTATACAGGGTATTTGCATACAGAAATACAGTCGCAGTTGTGTGTGTTGAATTGCATGTAATATACTGAGCTCATACCATTCAACTGTCCAGTGTTATGCACACTAACCATATGTGTGCCTCATATTTGTAGTTATGTTATCAAGAGTTGTGTTATGTCTGGCAAATAATTGTAAACCTGTGAACACTGACATTACAACATCACCTTCTCTTTCTTTTGGCTGTAACCGTTAGTGGTCATCACAGTAGATCATCCATGTCTTCCAGTCCTCTGTATCTTGTTCTGTCACTCCAACCACCTGCATGTCCACTATCACCACATACATACATACACCTTATCTCAGGCCTTCTTCTTTTCCTCTTACCTGGCAGCCTCATCCTTTCCCAAATATACTCAGCATACCTCCTCATCATATGTCCAAACCAACATAATCCTGCCACTCTCTGGCTTTGTCCCAAAGCTGTCCAGCCTGGGCTGACCCCCTAACATACATATTATTTATCTTGCCCACCCTTGTCACACCCAGTGAAAATCTTAACATCATTAACCCTGCTACGTCCAGCCCTGACTTGTGCCTCTTTTTTCAATGCCAATGTCTCCAACCCATATAACATAGCTGGTCTCACTACCCTGTTGTAGACCTTCCCTATCACTCTTAATGGTACTTGTCTGTTGCAATTCACTCCTGACACTCTTCTCCACCACCCACATCCTGCCTGTTCTCTCATCTTCACCTCTCCCCCACACTCGTCATTGCTCTGAACTGATGTTCCCAAGTATTTACACCTATTCACCTTTGCAAAGTGTACTCCCTGCATCCTCACCATTCCTCCATCCTCTCTCCCATTCACACACATATTCTGTCTTAGTCCTGCTGACCATCATTCCTCCCCCCTCTAGACCATACCTCCACCTCTCCAGGGTGTACTCAACCTGTTCCCCACTCTCACTGCAGACCATAATGTCATCTGCAAACAGCACAGTCTAGGGGGACTCCTGTCTAATCATGTCTGTCAACCTGACCATCACCACTGCAAATAAGAAAGGGCTCATAGCTGATCCCTGATGTACTCCCACCTCCACCTTGAACACATCTGTCACTCCCAATGCAGAACTCACTGCTATCACACTAGCCTTGTATCTATCCTGTAGCATTCTTACTGATTCCTGCACCAGTCCTGACCACCTCATTCAATATCACAACTCCTCTCTTGGCATGCTGTCATATGCTGTCTGCAAGTCCACAAAGACACAATGCAACTATGTACGACCTTCTCTGTTTGTCCCCATCAACACTCTCAGAGCAAACATTACATCTGTACTGCTCTTTCCTGGCATGAAACCATACTGGCAATCAATAATCCTCACCTCCCTTTTTAACCTAGCTTCCACCACCCTTTACCATTACCTCATGTTGTGACTGATTAATGTTATCCCTCTGTAGTTACTACAGATCTGCACACCACCCTTATTCTCATAATTAGTACCCAAACACATTTTATCCACTCCTCACACATCCTCTCACTTTCCAAGATTACATTAAACAATCCGGTGAAAAAGACCACTGCCATTTGTCCTAAACACCTCCATGCTTCCACAGGTATGTCATCTGGACCAATAGCTTTTCCATTCTTAAACCTCTTCATAGCTGCCCTTACTTCCCCTTGATAATCTGTTGCATGTCCTGATTCACCATACCCACATCATCCGACCTTCTCTCTCTCTCATTTTCTTTATTCAGCAGACCATCAAAGTACTGTTTCCACCTGCTTGACACACTCTCCTTGCTTGTGAGTACATTTCCACCATTATCCTTTATCGGCCTTATTTGCTGCACATCCTTCCTAGCTATGTGCCTTTGTCTAGCCAATTGGTACAAGTCCTATTCTCCATCCTTTGTGCCCAACCTTACATACAACCCTTTAGATGCCCCATCCTCAGCCTTTGCCACCACTCTGTTTGCCATGCACCCTATGTCCCTATACACCTCTCTACTTTCTTCATCTGTCTGACAATCCCACTTCTCCTTGGCCAACCTCTTTCTCTGTTTACTCCTCTGTACTTCTTCATGCCACCACCAGGTCTCCTTGTCCCCCTTCCTCTGTGCAGATGTCACACCAAGCCCTGTTCTACTCATCTCCCTTACTAGCTTGGATGTGGTTACCCAGATATTTGCTAAGTCTTCACTGCCACCCACTGCCTGTCTTAACTCTTCCCTGAACTCAAGCTTACAATCACCCCTTCTCAGTATTCACCATTTGATCCATGGTGCAGCCCTCACACTTGTCCCCCTCTTGTTGATCACCAACATCATCCCACAGGCCAGCATTCCATGCTGCCTAACTACACTTTCCCCTGTCACCACTTTACAGTTACCAATTCCCTTCAAACAGGTCCACCTGCATATGAGATAATCCACTTGTGTGCATCTTCCTCCACTTTTGTATGTCACCCTATGCCCTTTGGTCTTGTAAAACTACATATTCACCACAGCTATGTCCAACCTCTGTTGCAAACTCCACCACCATCTCACCTTCTGCATTCCTTTGCTTAACACCATACCTACCCATCACTTCTGCATCCCCTCTGTCCTCTTCACCAACATGCCCATTGAAATCTGCTCCAATCACCACTCTCTCACCCTTGGGTACACTCATCACTAGTTCATCCAACTACACCAAAGTGCATCTGTCTCATCCAACACACACAATTAGTGGACCATATGCACTAACAACCTTCATCATTGCACACACACACACACACACACACACACACACACACACACACACACACACACACACACACACACACACACACACACACACACACACACACACACACACACACATACTTGCCAGGACTCATATAAGAACCCCTATGTAGTTATTGGTATTAGAGTGTTATGCAGTTACCGCACACACCACAGAGCTTATAGTTTGGGGAGTGTCTCAAGGTACCTATATAGTGAATAACATCTACAGCACTTATAAAGTATGGCAATGGTAATTGTACTGGGTGCAACAGGCCACCAACTACTTTCACCCACACGTTTACACAGTCACAAACACTTTTATACACACTAATGCACACACACATTTGACAGTACTGAGATCCATAGGTTCAAAGATTCATAGGTGTGTACATGGCAAATGGCCATGGAGGTTTTACAAGGCTAGCCCATGGGAATACACTGGTATCATGCCAGCTGACAATACTCCCCAGTGTGTCTACTGAGTATAGTCACTGGAGTGATCCCCAGGGTGGGTATTCTATTCCCCATCCACTCCTTCTGATTTCTCTTCAAGAGGCCCAGTGATGTGCTCTGCTTGACATGCATGTGATGTCTAAAAAATAGGAAGTTCAAACAATGTTATGTCTCAACAACACATGCTGTACTGATATATTGCAGAGCAGAACCTATGGCCATAGCATCTGTGTCTGTCTGCAGTGACATAGAACACAGTTCAGGGCCATGAGTCACCCCAGGAAAAGATGGCTCACATATGACCACTAATGGAGTGTGTTTTGCACAATACTGACTGTGACACTGCTAGGGCCAGTTACTGGGATGTTTCAGATGTCCATATGTTAGCGTGGCCAGTCTCTGGGCTGTGAACCTGTTTCTCCAGCATGTCCTGTTGATTGTGAGGATGGGGTTGAGGTATCTTGGGCATGTTGTGTGGTCATATTGATTTCTTTGGATGTAACATTCCTGACAGGGTTGGATCAGACATGGCTGTGTATGTCAGGCAGAGATTTACCTAAGTAGCCAATATGAGACAGAAATTCATTGGAGTTGTTGGAGTTTGTCCATATGAGGGAAGTGTGTAGTACCTAAGATCCTCTTTGTGAGGTACATTTGCAGCCTCTCCTGTTGTTTCAGGTGTCTAGTTGGGTACATGGCAACTGGGCCATAGTGCACATTGATTGGCCTACTAAGGGGAGAGTACAGGGAAACACTGTACTTTTACTTCCCGGATTCAACACTCTTATTCAGGAGAAGTGACACATGGAAGGACTTTCAGAAGACAGTAGCACTGTGGTGGTCTACAGAGAGCTCACTGTCAACCTGTGTTCCCAGTTCCCTTATACCAACATCAGTGTTCAGTGAACTACCATCAATATATTACTGTATGGAAACCATGTTGTACCCAAAGGGGATGGCAGCACATCATCTGGCATTGAGCTTATGTCCAGGGTTCTGACAACAGTCATAGGTATCAGAGAGGCCTTTGTGAAAGATGTCAACTTTACATGGGGGAGTAATAATAGCACTCACCTTGCAATCATCTGCAAACATTGTCGGCCAGGGAGTCTTTGTATTGGGCTGGTCCTCAGAGGTGTGGATCCCAAATATGAGCAGACCCAGGTCTACAACCTGTGGGACTCTGCTTGTGACTGCTCTGCTTGTGACTGCTCAGCAGTCTAACATGGAGTCTGCTGCTTTCACACTGTGGGTTCTATCTGTGAGCTAGTTTGCAGGCCACCTACTGATGTAGGGGTTGCTGCCAACCTGAGTGTGTTTTTGTATGATTCCTGAGTGGGGAGTGATATCCAAGGATTAGATGGGCTGCCTATCCTGTTGTCTATTCTATACTGTCACATAGTTATTGCACATGGCACAATGCTTATAGGGCTGCAGAGTGTCTACAGGTCCCTCTACAGTGAATGACAACTGTGGGCCTTGTGATGTGGAGACTGGGACATGTACTGGGTGGGAAACAGCAAAAGGTAGCAAAACCCTTCCCCCAATGGATATGGTTCTCACACAAACACAACAACCCCCCCCCCCCACAGACAGGTTACTGGTCTTGCACACACACACACTTTTGCCAGGACTGAGAGTAGAATTCCTACCTATCTATTTATTGCTACTTCGGTGTTACACATTTATCGCACATGCTTATAGGGTGAAGGCTGTCCAAAGGTACTTCTAAGGTGAGGAACATCACCAGCCCTTGTAAAGTATATCAATGGGTGATGTACTGGGTGAGAGAGGTCACAAAATACTTTAAACTACACTCACACATTTTCCAGAACTGGGATTAGAACTCCTACTTAACTAGTTATTTGTACTGCAGTGTTACACAGTTATTGCACATACCTCAGAGCTTATAGGGCTGAGGCCTCACAAAAGGGACTTCTAAGGTGACTGTTATCTGCAGGACTGCTAAAGTAGGGAAATGGGGAGTGTACTGGGTTTGAATGGACCCAACAGCTGTAACTTACAAACACAGACACACACTTTTACATTTGCCAGGACTGACATTAGAACTCCTACCTAACTAGTTATTGGCACTATAGTGTTATGCAGTTATTGCACATGCCACAGAGCTTATAGGGGTGAGGCCTGAAGAAAGGGAATTCAAAGGTAACTGATATCTGCAGGACTGCTAATGTAGGACAATGGGAAGTGTACTGGGTTTGAATGGACCCAAAATCTTTAACTTATAAACAGACACACACACACTTTTACATTTGCTAGGTCTGAGATTAGAACTCCTACCTAACTAGTTATTTGTACAATAGTGCTATGCAGCTATAGCATGTGCCACAGAGCATATAGGACAAAGGATTGATGAAAGGGACTTCTAAAGTGACTTATATCTGCCGGACTGCTAATATGGAAATGGAGAGTATACTGGGTTTGAATGGACCCAAAAGTGTTAACTTATAAACAGACACATTTTTACATTTGCTACAACTGAAATTAGAACTCCTACCTAACTAGTTATTTGTACTATAGGGTTATGCAGTTACTGCATGCACCACAGAGCATATAGGGCTGAAGATTGACAAAAGGGGCTTCTAAGGTGACTGATATCTGCAGGACTTGCTAAAGTAGGGTAATGGGAAGTATACTGGGTTTAAATGGACCCCAAATATTTCACTTATAAACACATTCACACACCTTTACATTTACTAGGATGGAGGTTAGAACTCCTACCTAACTAGTTATTTGTACTATGTTACACAGTTATCACACACGTCACAAAACTTATGGGGCTGAGGTTTGATGAAAGGTACTTCTGTGGTGACAGACATCTTCAGGACTGCTAAAATACGGCAATGGGAAGTACACTGGGTGGGCTAGGCCTTTTTATTCCTAGATCCTAGTGACAATTCTCCAAGTGTATGCCCATGCCCAGTGTGACCTTCTATGGTAAATGTGGGACTCCATTCCAGGGATTGTTGTACTCCAGTCCAGTGTGTTTTGTGCTAGAGCCATACCACTCAACCTCTTGGTGCAGGATATTTGGAGATAGCCTATAAACATGAGGAGACAATGAGCCATGCAGTGATTATGACTATTTCTCTTAGTATTGTATGAGTTGCTAGGGTTACAGGGTTTGTTTTAGTAGACATCTGACATATATGATATTTGACACTGTCAGGTATTGTTTCAGTATCTTGTGACATACCTCCGCAGATCATCACAGTGATTTACCAGAGGAATACAGGATGGATGATGCACACACCAGTATTATGGGCCAAATTCCAGGCATTCTTGCACAATCCAGCCTGTTGAGAGGTGTGCCTGCAACCAATTGACTGCTGGAGCTGTGGAAATGGTCCAGCACCTATATTACAGTGGTGGAATCTCTGTATATTTCTGTTCTAGCATGGTCTGATTTCTAGTCCATGGTTGGGTAATATAAGTCAGGCAGGATAAAGGTGACAGGCAGACTCCAGATAGATTTGTAGGGGGGATAAGATATGGTGGGGGGTGTCCTGGGCCAGATATGTTGGCCTATAGATACCAATACTTTGCATAGGGGTCTTCTCAAAGGTTGACTGCACTTGGAGGGTCTTGTGTGTGTCAGACTGTTTGACCAGCCTGGGAGGTGTGTGTGTGTGTCTCACATATATGTATGACCCACCTCATTTGTCTTAGCTGGAAACATTTTGGGGTCAGGATGTTGCATAGGAGGAGTGATCAGGGAAGGGTGTGTTACTCCCCATGGCTGCGGGCTAGGGTTTTATGGTGCAGACATGTCACCATCTTCCAGGGTTAGGACTGCCTGTAATGAGTGCATTTCTGTGTTTAGAGTCCTAGCCCTGCATGCCAACTGTACAGAGTATCACAGAATGTCCATAATCATTACTCATATATCTGGTTGGTTACCCAAATAAGTGCAGATTTCAAGGAAAAGTGTTTTGCAAGCCACTCAGGGTTGAAGTCAGATATTACTGACAGATGACATTGCAGTTTCAGACTTCATTCCCTTCAGACATTCCATGCTAATACAATCATTCCATCAACTATCTAACATTATTAGAGCAGTATTTCAAAGGTGTCCGTCTTTTTGGACCATTATCATCCCATTATTACTGGCTTTGTCCAGATTTCTGGCTCTCTGAGGCTGGCATGTTTGCTCCTAGCAGTTAGCAGCATGGCCTTTTTTTTGCATTGTATAGACTGTGTTATGTTGGTGTTATGGACCCCATGACACTCCCTAATAGGGCACTGTGGGTGAGGCATGGGCATTTGCCAGAGGCCTGTAGGCCAGGTGTGACAGATGCAGGCCATCTGTAGCAAGGCAGTGCATTCTTATGATCATATGTTCCCAGGCTGCCGGCAGTGGACACCCCTGGGATGGCACCAGTAAGTTGACTAGGTGTTACTGACAATTGATTTCTGTTCATGTTGAGCCATCACTGTAGCTAACAGCTGGATGCTGCTTAAGGCTAAGGACATGTTACTGCATTTCTATGGGACTATGGGTGTGGGGGGGTGACACATCTGTACACAATACACATTTGCAGAGAATGTGCTGATATTTGCTTAACATTTTGGCCCCATTTAGCATAGTGGTGTGCCCTAGCTTTGAGACTACAGGCATAACTGTATCAACCACAGGTCAGATTGTTCTGGCATAAACATTTTTAGTTTCAGACTTTTTACCTTTCAGAGCCATACTGCCACTGCCAGACCTGCTGTGATATCACCGTGTAAGTGTGTAGGTGGGAATTTCATGGGTGTTGCCATGTGGGGACCTTTGCCAGACATTTCTGTATGGTTTTCTACAGCTGATCTGTTGGGTGAGGCTGAGGGTGAGTATGGGATCAGCACTTTGACATCCATGCATGTGACCTATGACCCCCCTCCTAAGTTATTTGGCTCACCGCATATACTGCAGTGGTATTTGTCAACTAGGGTGGTATTGCATAATGTGGGTAAGCCAGTACTGGACATACACTTCCTGCTGTCCCACATAGCTGTCAGTTGTCTGCTGCTATCCCAGTAAGCCACTCCATTCCCTTGCATGCTTGCATCAATACCATAGATATGCTATCAGAACATTCTACTCCATTCATTTATTGTTAAGAAGACTGACTTACCTTGTGCCTGAGGCAGTTGTATGGACAGTGCTTTAGGGGTGACTATTTTGATATATGCAGTGCACTGCCTATACATGGTAAGGCATAGATGGTGTGATGTTTGGCATCTATTTTACTGTGTGTGTGAGCCAGCGAGATATATCAATCCCTCAGGCCTTACAGTGTCAGTGTATGTGCTATGTGTTTCCTCTTTACCAAGGACAGGGTATACTGGACACTCCTCCATCTGGCTACAGGGGCAGGCACAGGATTTTCCTTCTCCGAGTCCCTCTGTGCCTGTGGAGACCTTGGCAATGGTGGGAGGCTGTGTGGCCCTTTCCCATTTTGTTCCTGCTGCAACCATTTCCACAGGATCATATTGTGTAGCATGGCACATACTACGAACATATGTGCACATGTGGATGGAGAGTACTGCAAGGCTCCACCAGATATGTCAAGGCAGTGGAACCGTGACTTGAGCATCACAATCACATGCTCTATAATGATCCTGATTTGAGCGTGTGCCTCATTATGGCATTCCTGTGTGGGTGTGTGTGCATTTCTGATGGGTGTCATCAGCCAGGGCTCCAGTGCATAGCCAGCATCCCCCACCAGATGGCCACATGGGATGTCCCCACTGGCAAATGCCTGGTACAGCTGTGAGAAATTCCAGATGTGGGAGTTGTGATGGCTTCCAGGGCTGCCAGCATACACATTCATGATAATGCCCTAGACATCACACATGACCTGGCAGTTGTTGGAGTTGAACCCCTTGCTGTTTAAGTAGACCCTACAATGGTCACCAGGTGGTGCTTTGATGTGGATGTGCATGCAGTCTGTGGCACCCAGTACCTTCGGGTATTCTGCTACATGTTAGAAGAAACGCATATTGCTGGTCCTCTCCTCCCGGATGCTGGGGAAGTAAATGTGCTCAGTGGCATGTGGTCGCATGGCATCCAGGAACTGGTGGATTATCCTGGATGAAGATGCCTGTGAGACCCCCATGATATCCCCAGTTGGTCTTTGGAAAGTACCTGTAGCTAGTATTCTTAAGGCTACACATACCTTGGTATCTACTGGGATGGGTTCTCCTCTGTTGGCTCTGGGTCTGAGGCAAGGCTGGCACAGCTCAACCAGTTGATGAAGTATGTCCCTGTCCACCCTGTAGTGTTCTACTATCTCCAGATCATGTAGCCTTTGGTAAGTTACCCTGGTTCTGAACACTGTCCTCCTCGGTCTGAGTTGTTTGTCAGCATTATCCTCCTCAGGGCACAGAGCCTCTTGCACATACTGATAGATCAAAGTGACAGCAGCCTTTAACATTTTTTGCTAGTTTGTTGGTTAGAATTTCCCTGTATGTGTACACCTATGGTGCAGAGTTTGTGGGAACAACCAGACTGGAAGGTGTTTGCATAGTTTATAGTGGTGTGCTGCAGATGCCGCCTGTGTGATTGGCTGACTTTGAGAAATTACACCTGCCAGCTATTTTACTTGTATTTGAGTGGCTGCATTTTGCTATCACCATTCCCATTTCCACCCCGTTTAAGCCCCAAGGTGTGGTGTGCAAATCTGCTGCCTAAATGTAAACAGTGCTGCTATTTCCGTTTTTTTTTGGTTTTTTTTAAGTCCCAGTCTGAGGCGCGCACACCTGTTTACCTAAGGTAAACACATTTTAGCAGAAATGGCCCTCCTTGGATGCAAATATGCGCTTTATTTCATGGTGTATGACATTACAGCCTCACTCACACACCCTTGCTTAGCTGTGCTTAGCTAAGTGCAAACCCGGGCAACGGAGCTCCAATGTGCTTTCAGCGAGCATGACACACACCCTTTTTATGTTAGCTGCTCCTCCTGCCTACACTATCCTGTTCTAACACCTACATGGTTAGTTGCAGTGTGTGGGCTTAGAATATTTTGTGATTTGGTAAATTTCCCCTCATTTGCATACCCTACTGACTTAGTACGTAGTTACTGCTCTGACACGGAGCCTTTCCTCTTGACAACCAGTGTTCCCCGGTAGTGTTTTGATTCTGCATGCCATTTACTATAATGTCAATATGCAGATTTCCCCTAAAACTGTGTATTGATATATATATTTTTTTTTATTTTCGGTTATCCCATTTGCATGCTGCTGCCCTAAGCTTAAACGGCCAAGATCGGCCAAAAAAAAATTTTTTTTTTTTTTTAAATTACACACTTTCCCATGCTAATGGCCATATATTTGGCCATTGGCATGCCTAAAGTTTATAATACATGCATTTATTTAAGCTGTCATCCCTTCATTTTGCTATTTGCAGAAATGTATTCGGTTAGTAACCAAACACATTTCTGCAACTAGCACTGTACCTGCATGGATGCCTGCCTGCTTCCTGAATCACTAATTTACCTCTTTTGCCTGGTTTTCACCATCAAATGAGGTAATTAGCATTCTGCATGGCTTTCCTTGCAGGAACAGTGTCGGCAGGCTTGTGTACATCAGATCAGCCGTTTCCTGAATCGCTCGGCAGCCATATTCCGTGCAGGAGCAGCTACACTGTTCCTGCATGGAAACTTTTGTTTAAGGAATCCCGGGGAAAGTCTTGCTATTGGAAACAATGTCAAAACTGAGAAGAACCAATTAATATTATAGATGAATATTTAAAGAAATATATAAGAAAATAAGTTAAAATGTTACTTGTATATAGATGTGTAGATGATCACAAAAGAGCTGTCAGATTTCCACTTAAAAAAGCAATGAAAAAATCAAGTTGCAATAAAGGTCATGTAAATGAAATGAATTACAGTAAGATGGATACCAGTATTTCCAACTTAAATGAATGAACCAAAAATGTAAACAAAATGTCATCAATGTTTTCGGAGGAGGTTGCCCCCTGTGCCCCATACTTGAAATATTCTCTGACTCACTGCAAAACTAGTTAAAGGGGATGATTGTTCTTTCAGTCTTCAGATGAACTTGAAGTATCTTTCACTGCAGGACTAGCCTTCTAGTTAATATACTAGTCTGAGGACCTTGCTGTGTGGGATCAAATTATTAATTATGTGATGCAAATTATTAATTATGTGATTTAAGAGCTGTACAAAGTACTGATCCAAAAATGTTTAGAAAAATTACTTCCTAAGCCATGGAGATTTGCTGCATATACTTATATATGTATATATTAATATGTGTGTGTGTGTGCGTGTGTCTATAGTAATCCTTAAAACAAACAAGTAGTTGATATGTAGAGTTTATTCATAAATTTGTAAATGTTTAGAGATTTTAATTCACTGAGTATATCCATTAGTGGAATAAATTATTTGTGTGCTGCATCTGTTAAGTAAATGTGCTTTTTAAATAGTCATTATGTTTGTTTCTATGCTTTATTCACCTATATGTCATTTAATGCACCTTTCAGGCAGTATAGCTGATCAGTTTAGGTTTAATTTATAAATAATAGGCCTTACTGGCAACATCTTAGGATTTTTGTTCTCCTTTTCTAAGTAGAGATACTGGTAAGGTTACACGTTTCTAACTTTGGACCTTGCCACATCTCACATTACTCCTCTCCAGTGATCACCATATGCTGGGTTGTACCATGGGTGTGCCTTTTGCTGAATGAACTCATCATTCCACACAGGATAGCTTTTTTTAGATTTGCAAAATATGAATGACCTGCAACCATGGAGGGAAATGGACACGTGAGGAGCTGTCATACTGTGGTCAGTGTTTCAATTGTGGAAGAGATTTTCCTGGTGCAAAAACATGGTGGGCACTCAAGTTACGTCCAGTGTTTCAAAAAGTGCATGCAAAAAGGGGCATTATACTCAGTGATTGGTCATTGTGTTGAATATAGCGGAATGATCACATCCATGGACCTGGAAGCCATGTAATAAGCTGTGTGGTGATCACAGGACATTTCACTATCTACACAGGTTCCCAGGTCCCTAGCTAGAGGATTGATTTCCAGGGGTATGCTTTCAACATGATAGCTGCAGGGGACATGGTGCTTGCTGGAGGATATTATTATACATTTTTGGCATTTAATTACAACCCGTGGTTTTGACACCAGATATTTGTTTGGGAAAGATCCTTTTAGAGGATCTTGGTGTCCTCAGAAGAGTTAATAATGGGACCTCATTTACAGTGACCAGTAAATTTGGTCAGCCATAAGCCCATACCATTAATTTCAACGACCAAGAAGGAAATGTCAAAGAGGAGTGGCTCACGGACTGAGACCTGGGGTACACCACTGGTGAGAGGTCTTTTGGAGGGGATGGATCCACCCACTCTAATTCCACGTGTTCTATTCATGAGTCAATCTGCTATCTACTGAGTTACACAGAACTGATATTTAGCAATGAGAGTTCATTAACAATGCTTGAGTGTGAAATGCCTTAGAGAGATCTAGACATGTGGTGTGTACTGATTTACTGTCATCCATTGCCTCAGTAACCTTCTTATAGAAGTCAACCAGGCTGAGAAGGCAGGGTCTTCCCTTGACAAAATCATACTGCTTTGGATCAAGAGTTTGTAGGTTAGCTATGTCTGTGTTTATTAATTCCATAATGATCCTTTCCATAGCAATACAGATTAGTCTCAGTAGCTCAGTTTGTTAAATGCTGTGTGTCATGTACATTTTTAAGTCACAAGACTGGAAAACCTCCTTTATCAGTCTCAACAAAAAGCTGAGATCCCTTATCAATTCTTCTAAAGCCAGCTATGAAGGCAGAATTGTGTCTGACACCAAAAACAACCACAAAGCCTTCTATAGCTATATCAAAAAACCTTCAAGGCAATACCCAGATTTGCTCTGAGTTATTGCACAATGACACCTCCTATACTGAGCCAACAGATATAGCCAAATCTTGATAAGTGGATGGGTAACAGAAAGTTCAGCCCAAGGATCACTCCAGTTGCCCTACTGGATAGGGGCACTGTGAACTAACATCAGGGGACACAGTGCCTGGGCAGTTTTTTGGTGCTAGGCTTGTAATGGCTCCAGGGACATTAGCCTAGAACACACCTATGAACCTATGAACTTTTAGGTCTATAATTGCCTGGGTCAGTTGACACCCTGCCCTTGTGCAGGAGGATGACTGTTGCTGTCCTCCATTCATATGACACATGGTCTGTTTAGTGGCTGATACAGAATAATCACTGTAGGGGATTGACAGATCCTTTTTCAGGCTAGACAGCAGGCATCCTGGTATGTTATCTGGATCCACTGAAGCAGTGTTCTTAGCCTTAGATAATACCTTGAGGACCTGTTTTTTGGGAGATCTGGGGGGATGCCACAGATGCAGGTATATGATCTGGGAATGTTAGGAGAAGAGAGGGTGAAGTTTGAGCTAAGTTTATCTGTTAGTGGATTGGCTATGTCCTTTGGGTCTGAGAATATGATATAATTTACTATTAGTTCTGTGTAGTGATGGACATTGTTTTTGAGGTATCTAACACAGCTAAAGAAGGATCTGTGGTTGTCTATAACCTGGGTGGTTATTTCTATATCATATCTGCCTTTTCCTGATTTGATCAGGGAATGGAGAAGAACATTTTGGCAAGCTGTGAGTTACATTATTTTTACATATACACATATTACATATATTTGGCCATTGGCATGCATAAAGTTTATAATACATGCTTTTATTTGAGCTGCCATCCCCCCATTTTGCAATTTGCAGAAATGTATTTGGTTAGTAACCAAACACATTTCTGCAACTAGCACTGTTCCTGCATGGATGCCTGCCTGCTTCCTGAATCACTAATTTACCTCTTTTGCCTGGTTTTCACCATCAAATGAGGTTATTAGCATTCTGCATGGATTTCCATGCAGGAACAGTGTCGGCAGGCTCATGTACGTCAGGTCAGCTGTTTCCTGAATCGATCGGCGGCCATATTCTGTGCAGGAGCAGCTACACTGTTCCTGCATAGAAACTTTTGTTTAAGGAATCCCGTGGAAAGTCTTGCTATTGGGAACAATGTCAAAACTGAGAAGAACCAATTAACATTATTGATGAATATTTAAAGAAATATATAAGAAAATAAGTTAAAATGTTACTTGTATATAGATGTGTAGATGATCACAAAAGAGCTGTCAGATTTCCACTTAAAAAGCAATGAAAAAATCAAGTTGCAATAAAAGTCATGTAAATGAAATGAATTACAGTAAGATGGACACCAGTATTTCCAACTTAAATGAATGAACCAAAAATGTAAACAAAATGTCATCAATGTTTTCAGAGGAGGTTGCCCCCTGTGCCCCATACTTGAATTATTCTGACTCACTGCAAAACTAGTTAAAGGGGATGATTGTTCTTTCAGTCTTCAGATGAACTTGAAGTATCTTTCACTGCAGGACTAGCCTTCTAGTTAATATACTAGTCTGAGGACCTTGCTGTGTGGGATCAAATTATTAATTATGTGATGCAAATTATTGATTATGTGATTTAAGAGCTGTACAAAGTACAGATCCAAAAATGTTTAGAAAAATTACTTCCTAAGCCATGGAGATTTGCTGCATATACTTATATATGTATATATTAATATATGTGTGTGTGTGTGTGTGTGTGTGTGTGTGTGTGTCTATAGTAATCCTTAAAACAAACAAGTAGTTGATAGAAGGAGTGCACAAAAAATAATATTTATTTATTTGACTTTTGTTGACTGGGAACATCCAACTGGGCTAGTGCCCTTTTTTAAGCAGAGGCACAGAAAGAAAAGCTCCACAGAAGAAACAAAACTTGCAAAGTTACACTGCAAAACTACATTTGTTAAACTCCACACAGATAAAAAGAATATTTACAAATCATTCATAGAAAGAAATATATACAAAGTGTGTCAGGGTAAGTATATAATACAGTTGAGCTTTGAAAGGGAATTTCTCACAGGCATGGTGAACAAAATATATACAATAAGATTAAATTCACAAAATTCACGAGCATATGGAATAGGAGTACAAATTGGGTTTAGTAGCTCACAGCTGAGAAAGTTATAATGTACAACAAATATGAGTTGAAGTTGGAGGTAGTTATGTTATTATAGGGCAGGTAGGATGACAGCATATTGCTGTGTCTAGGTTTCGAAAGTGAGAGAACTGTAGTAAGAGTTTGTAGGTATGTGAATATTGAGAGTATTAATGAGTGTAATGAGGGGGGTAGAGTAGATAATAGTAAAGTGATAATGGAGGGCAGTTGGGTAGGGTGGAGAGTGGTATGTGTCAGACTTATTACAGTGACAGGTCCAGTCTGAAGCAAATGTTGTTTTAATGCTTTTTTGAATTCTTGCACCTGGTCTATGTTTCTGATGTGCAAGGGTAGTTTATTCCACACTTGAGCAGGTATGTAGCTAAACGAATTTTGGCCTACAGATTTTCTGGGTTTGTAATTTTCTAGTAGTTGTTGGTCAGAGCTTCTAAGAGTTCTAGAAGGAGAATAGTGTGGGATAAATGGGGTGATAGAAGGACAAGCAGAAGCTCTGTTTAAATGGAATGAATCATATGGAGTTGTGAGTAGGTAAGTTGGTGGGGGAATTCTAGCCAGTGTAGAAGATTGTTAGATTGGTAATGGTGTGTCTTTGAGGTATGGTTAGCAGCAAATCTTGCAACTTTGTTATTGGTGGAGTCTAGTTTGGAGAGGAGAGAGGATTGTAGGTTAGTTCATATTTGTGAACTGCAGAGAAGACTAGGAAGAAAGAAAGCATGGACAATAGTAAGTCTAGAATATTCTGAGAGAAATTTGTTATTTCTGTATAGTAACCAAAGTTTTTGATGTGTTTTTTGGTGCAGTGGTGAACATGGAGGCCAAATTTCAGTTGGCCATCTATGATAGCTCCAAGCAGTTTGGTGTGTGTTTCAGCCTTGCCTAGGGATGTAATGGAGAAGGTAGGTTTGAGATGTGTGAGAAATATAGGTAAGAAAAGAAGTAGCTTAGTCTTTCTAGGATTTAGGATAAGTTGGTTATTGGAGAGCCATTGTTCAATAGAGTTAAATTATTTTTGGGTGAGATGATGAAGGCCAGAGAGATACTCTGAGGTAGGGATGACTGTGGAGTCATCTACATATTGTATAAGAGAAGAGTCAGGACATAAATAACTCGAGTAATTAGCGAAGATATTGAATAATAAGGGACTGATAACTGACCCTTGAGGAATACCAGTTTTGAAGGGAAGAAAGGAAGACCTGGAGGAGAGCCATTTCACTGATTGCTGTCTATTAGTGAGATAGCTAGAGAAACAGGAAATATTGGTACTGGATAGGCTGAGGTCAGAGAGTTTGGAGAGTTAGGATGAAAGACAATATCAAATGCTTTAGATAGGTCAAGAAAGAGACATGAAGTAAGTTTGTTATTGTCACTGGCAAGGGGGATGGAGTTTGTGAATGAGATGTGTGCAATAGTACTGCTGTGGTAAGGATGGAATCCATGTTGTGTGTTTGTAATTAGGTTCTCTTTAAGTAAGCAGCCCACAAGTTACCTATGTACACATTTTTCAAGTATTTTGGAGTGGGTGGACAGGATTGCTATAGTGTAGAAGTTAAGATAGTTATGTGGGGTCACCACCCTTACGAAGAAGTATGGTATAGAATTGTTTCCAAAGCAAGGGAACAGTGGATTCACTAATAGATTGGTTTAGGAGAATAGAGATGGGGTAGTATAAAGAGTTAGCTGCTAGTCTGAGGATGAAAGGACGTAGGTTGTCCATGGTAGGAGAGCAAGGCTTGAGCTTGAGAAGGAGGTGTTTTATATAGCTAGCAGAGATGAGCTGTAAAGAAAAGGATTTATTGTTATTTGTAGGAGAAGAGGGGTCAAGACAAATGTGGGCATGTGGGGTTTGCTTAGATGGAGTGCAGGGATCTGTGGGGTTAGGGGAGCTCGGAGTTTGTGTTAGTTTACTCATAGAGTCAATGAAATGGGATTTGAATATGGTAGAAGTTTCAGTTTGGTGTTGTTAGGACAAGGATTTGGTGCTGATTGGTTTCCAGGGTGTAGGATTTGATTAATAGAGTTCTAAAATTTTGTTGCGTTAGTATGATGGCTTGTTTGGGGGTTGGGATAAAAGTTTTTCTTGTCAAGAATAATTTGTTTTTTGGTGAGGTTACGTAGGTTTGAAAGTGTATGGGTGATTTTGTCTTAGTCCAGAGTTTCCAGGTCAAGTCTCTTTTTTGCATCAGAGCACAAGTAGAATGGGATAGCCAGGGAGAGAGAAGAGATTTAACTCTTCTTTTTCCTAAGAGGAGTTAGAGAGTTTAGTATTGTTAAGAAAAATGTTGTTAAATTTTGGCACTGTTTCATTAAGTGGTAGATATGACAGGAAGGACCAGTTAATAGAGGTGAGTGTGCTATTAAGACCGTCAGGGTTGAAATTAGTTAAGCTATGGCAGTATTTTAATTTATGTGGCCTTGGTAGGTGTGGAGTGAATCTTTGGAAGAAGATGGGAGAGTGGTCACTAATTGAATCAGGTAGAGGTATAGGGTGATGGTATGGAACTGGGTTTGATATGAGTATCCAGTCTATGATGTAGCAGGTGATATTGGGTTTATTGAAGTGAGTGGGGGAGGTGACTAGTTGTGAGAAATTACGAATCTTGATGCAATAGCTAGGGGAGTTAGATGTAAGGGATAACCAGCTGATGTTAACATCATCTAACGGGATAGTTTTGTTGGTTACATTGTGTGTGAACCAGGAGAATATGTGTTCTAGTAGTGGGATATTGTCACCAGGGAAATATATATGGCAGTTAGAGTTAGTGTTTTAAAATCATTTCATTTACAGTTCACAGTTAAGAGTTCAGCTGGAAGAAAAGTGTTCCTATTTTTGTCTCTGTCCTCATAATTTATGACTTTGTCCAGCAAATACATGAAATGTTGTGAATAAAGGTGGAGTGTGAAGAACAGGATTATGTTGGGGTTGGTGGGAATTCAAGTTAAAGAGCAGGTCTGAAGAAGCCAGGAGAAAAGTGGAAATACTGTTGTGGAGAACTGAATGAGGAAGCTATTGGACTGGTTGTTTAGAAATGGGAGTAGTTGATTTTATGTGTACAATAGGTATGGAAGTAGAGAGAGAGGGAGACTGACTGGACGGGGATAGAGGAAGAGGAAGTGCTGGGTTGGTGGGGGAGGTATAGTTAGCTATAAGTGTGGATTAGCTATGAACACTGTCATTTTACTTATTTTCAGTTATTACTGAATTCCCTAATATACGGCAGCCATGGTGGTGCAGTGGTTAGCACTGCTGCATCACAGCAAGAGGTTCTCTGGTTAAATCCTCAGCTGGGGTGCCTTCTGTTCGGAGTCTGCATTTCCTCCCTGTGGTCATGTGGGTTTTCTCCAGGTGCTCCAGTTTCCTACCAAAGACATGCTGTAGGTGGATTGGTCACTCTAAAATTGGCCCTAGGTGTGAGTGTGTGTGTGCCTTCTGTGGAAGGTTGGGCAACAGGCTGGCAACTCAACACCATAAAACTCCACTGCCAATCATGAGCAGACAGGTGATCTACTGTGGCAACCCCTAACCAGGAAAAAGCCAGAAGAAGATTGAATTCCCTAATATAATTTGGTTTCAGTTTTGCTTATCCTTACTATTATTCTTTATATTTATGTATTTTTATTTTGTACAAAAATCTTGTTGTTATATCCTTTATCTCTTTATTAACTGACTATTTAATTTCTCAGAATTTTGCCTGAAATATGTTAAACAGCTTAAAGCAGGAAGGGAGGAACAGTTTCTTAGTAACTCAATGGTCTGGTTATTTACTAGAAACATAATGCTCCTGTAAAAGAAACAAGTTAATAAACTATCAAACAGTATAAGCAAATCTTTCCAAACGTTGACACTATTGAATTAAAACAAGCATTTATTGGATTATACCCTGCTGAACTAGCTGCAACGTGGTGCTGAAAGAAGGCACGTGCAACCTCAGTTATTCAAAGCATTGTGTGTCATTTATACTTTATTCTCTGGACTTACTGACCACATACTTATTCATATTATTGGCTTTCTCCATGAATTTCATGTCCTGCACTTTGCTTGAGCCATGCTGTTGGTAAGCATTGTTTAATTCTGCAACTGATTTGTATGCAAATCACAGGCTGTAGCCAGATTTAAACTTGCAATTTCCACTCCGGAGAAAAGAAAATCTTTTCTTTTTACCATATTTATTTTTGTTTTCCAAAAGTATATTACAGTAGATAACAATAAAAAAATTGTGAGATACAAAGTAATATTTGTTTCAACATGCAATCAGGTCGTATTTCTGCTGTAATATTTGTTTCAACATGCAATCAGGTCATATTTCTACTAAGTCACATAGACTAAAGCCCATTTACTGTTTATTTTCAAAATTAACCAGGAAAATGCATAGAATTATCCTAACTGCACGGTGCAGTAAACTCGTAACACACTATAGACAATGTTTACAGCAGGTACAACAGCAGCTAAGGGGCAGAAGCATGAGTGAGATGTATTTGTATTTTATTCATCCTTAAGTTGCTTGTCTAAGCTTCCTTGATTTGTACTTAGCATAGGGGAATTTTGTATACAATGTGATGATTTAGTTATTTGAAAATATTCATTCTTTTAGAATGTGGTTCAGAAGGAGACTCCAGTATTTTTTAAGATACGTGCATTTATTACTAACTCTTGTGATTAATTTATGTGTTGTAACATATCTAGTTGCTTTGTTCTTGAATTCCTCCGATGATAGTTTGGTTCTATTTGCCCAGTTCTGGGTGATATATAGTTTCATTAGCACAAATAATGTGACTAATATCCATGTGTCCTGCTTAAGTAATTTTTTAGGGGTTATATGTAGGATAGCAAATTGCCATGATAATGTTGACTGCTCGTAACCCATTTTTCTAACTTCACCTTCAGAGAACACCATAACTTGTATGTAAATTTACAGCCCCATAGGATGTGAAAGAGATCAGCGTTCAGTGCAGAGTAGGGACAGTTTAGGAAGTAGTTTGATTTAAATTTATTTAAAATCACTGGTGTGTAGTTGGCATTATTGTTGATCATCAATTGTGTAAAACATCTTTTGGATTCCATCTGTTCACTGAACAATTACAATTTATATGCAATTCTGCCATCTGGTGTCAAGATTGTGTAAATGACAAATGTCTCATTTTGTTCCTCCAAAACTGCCTGCCTGAACTTTAGTAAACCTATCAAGTTTTTTGTGACCCTGCCAGCTCTGGGTTTTTACCTGAATGCCTTAAAGTCCCTGAATGCTTTTAAATCATGCTAAGCCCTTTTGCTTTTTTAATTCTTCATGAGAACTAAAAATCAGTTGCATTTACACATACGGAAACTATTTTATGGTGTGTAACCATAGTAACTATTGAGCTCTTATTTATCATTAGCTCAGATCAGAGGGTTTGGAGTTTGTGTTGCTGTTATTTTTGAACTATAAGGCTTATTTAACTGCCAAACACAGATAATCAGGTTTGCTTTGAATGCACTATGTGGAAGGTGGAATACTTCTGTTTGGCCCATATACAGTCTTTATATTACTTTGAAGTTTATAGGTAAGTATTTGGCTAGTTGTGGGCCATTTTAAGCCAAGCCAATTTTTCAAAGATGCGAATCAAACTCTGTATCTTGTATTTGGTAGGTGAACACCTTAACCATTAAGCCAATTCCCAAACTTTAAACACTACTGCTTCCCAGTCTGGGAATCAAACCCTGGTCTCTTACATGACAAGAAGAAACAAAATTCGACTCTAGTGGGACTCGAACCCACAACCTTTGAATACCTTTTACCATTTTACTAGAAGTCCAATGCGCTATCCATTGCGCCACAGAGCCAGTAACTGTGTGAATACTCGATCACCTGTTTGATATCCCTAAAGACACTGCACTTATAACGTGTTACAGAGAATCCAGTTTAGACTACTGTAGTTAAAATTAAATGACGGTCATCATTTAAATCAGTGCATTCATTCTGTTTGGAACACTTTCTGTTTCATATTCATGCAAGCAAAAGTTGTTCTTATAATGACTCCGAAATTGGAATTATCTTTAGAATGTTGAATTATATTGATATGTAGAGTTTATTCATACATTTGTAAATGTTTAGAGATTTTAATTCAATGAGTATATCCATTAGTGGAATAAATTATATGTGTGCTGCATCTGTTAAGTAAATGTGCTTTTTAAATAGTCATTATGTTTGTTTCTATGCTTTATTCACCTATATGTCATTTAATGTACATTTCAGGCAGTATGGCTGATCAGTTTAGATTTAATGTATAAATAATAGGCCTTATTTGCAACATCTTAAGATTTTTGTTCTCCTTTTATAAGTAGAGATACTGAAAGGGTTACACGTTTCTACCTTTGGGCCCTGCCACATCTCACATTACTCCTCCCCAGTGATCACCATATGCTGGGTTGTACCATGGGTGTGTCTTTTGCTGAATGAACTCATCATTCCACACAGGATATCTTTTTTTACATCTGCAAAATATGAATGACCTGCAACCAAGGAGGGAAATGGACATGTGAGGAGCTGTCATACTGTGGTCAGCTGCTTCAATTGTGGCAAAGTTTTTCCTGGTGAAAAAACATGGTGGGCACTCAAGTTACATCAAGTGTTTCAAAAAGTGCATGCAAAAAGGGGCATTATACTCAATGATTGGTCATTGTGTTGAATATAGCAAAATGATCACATCCATGGACCTGGAAGCCATAGAATAAGCTGTGTGGTGATCACAGGACATTTCACTGTCTACACAGGTTCCCAGGTCCAAAGTTAGAGGATCGATTTCCAGGGGTATGCTTTCAACATGATAGCTGCAGGGGACATGGTGCTTGCTGGAGGATATTATTATAAATTTTTGGCATTTAATTACAGACCATGGTTTTGACACCAGATATTTGTTTGGGAAAGATCCTTTTAGAGGATCTTGGTGTCCTCAGAAGAGTGAATAATGGACCTCATTTACAGTGACCAGTAAATTTGATCAGCCATAAGCCCATACCATTAATTTCAACCACCAAGAAGGAAATGTCAAAGAGGAGTAGCTCATGGACTGAGACCTGGGGTACACCACTGGTGAGAGGTCTTTTGGAGGGGATGGATCCACCCACTCTAATTCCACGTGTTGTCTTCATGAGTCAATCTGCTATCTACTAAGTTACACAGAACTGATATTTAGCAATGAGAGTTCGTTAACAATGCTTGAGTGTGAAATGCCTTAGAGAGATCTAGACATGTGGTGTGTACTGATTTACTGTCATCCATTGCCTCAGTAACCTTCTTATAGAAGTCAACCAGGCTGAGAAGGCAGGGTCTTCCCTTGACAAAATCATACTGCTTTGGATCAAGAGTTTGTAGGTTAGCTATGTCTGTGTTTATTAATTCCATAATGATCCTTTCCATAGCAATACAGATTAATCTCAGTAGCTCAGTTTGTTAAATGCTGTGTGTGATGTACATTTTTAAGTCACAAGACTGGAAAACCTCCCTTATCAGTCTCAACAAAAAGCTGAGATTGCTTATCAATTCTTCTAAAGCCAGCTATGAAGGCAGAATTGTGTCTGACACCAAAAACAACCACAAAGCCTTCTATAGCTATATCAGAAAACCTCCAAGGCAATACCCAGATTTGCTCTGAGCTATTGCACAATGGCACCTCCTATACTGAGCCAACAGATATAGCCAAATCTTGATGAGTGGATGGGTAACAGAAAGTTCAGCCCAAGGATCACTCCAGTTGCCCTACTGGATAGGGACACTGCGAACTAACATCAGGTGACACAGTGCCTGGGCAGATTTTTTTGGGGCTAGGCTTGTAAAGGCTCCAGGGACATTAGCCTAGAACACACCTATGAACCTATGAACTTTTAGGTCTATAATTACCTGGGTCAGTTGACACCCTGCCCTTGTGCAGGAGGATGACTGTTGCTGTCTTCCATTCATATGGGACATGGTCTGTTTAGTGGCTGATACAGAATAATCACTGTAGGGCATTGACAGATCCTTTTTCAGGCTAGCCAGTAGGTATCCTGGTATGTAATCTGGATCCACTGAAGCAGTGTTCTTAGCCTTAGATAGTACCTTGAGGAACTGTTTTTTTGGGAGATCTGGGGGGATGCCACAGATGCAGGTATATGATCTGGGAATGTTAGGAGAAGAGAGGGTGAAGTTTGAGCTAAGTTTATCTGTTAGTGGATTGGCTATGGCCTTTGGGTCTGAGAATATGATATAATTTACTATTAGTTCTGTGCAGTGATGGACATTGTTTTTGAGGTATCTAACACAGCTAAAGAAGGCTTGTGGTTGTCTGTAATCTGGGTGGTTATTTCTATATCATATCTGCCTTTTAATGATTTGATCAGGGAATGGAGAAGAACATTTTTGGCAAGCTGTGAGTTACATTATTTTTACATATACACATATTACATGTATTTGGCCATTGGCATGCCTAAAGTTTATAATACATGCTTTTACCTGAGCCGTCATCCCCCCATTTTGCTATTTGCAGAAATGTATTTGGTTAGTAACCAAACACATTTCTGCAACTAGCACTGTTCCTGCATGGATGCCTGCCTGCTTCCTGAATCACTAATTTACCTCTTTTGCCTGGTTTTCCACCGTCAAATGAGGTAATTAGCATTCTGCATGGATTTCCATGCAGGAACAGTGTCGGCAGGCTCGTGTACATCAGGTCAGCTGTTTCCTGAATCGATCGGCGGCCATATTCTGTGCAGGAGCAGCTACACTGTTCCTGCATGGAAACTTTTGTTTAAGGAATCCCGTGGAAAGTATTACTATTGGGAACAATGTCAAAACTGAGACGAACCAATTAACATTATAGATGAATATTTAAAAAAATATATAAGAAAATAAGTTAAAATGTTACTTGTATATAGATGTGTAGATGATCACAAAAGAGCTGTCAGATTTCCACTTAAAAAAGCAATGAAAAAATCAAGTTGCAATAAAGGTCATGTAAATGAAATGAATTACAGTAAGATGGACACCAGTATTTCCAACTTAAATGAATGAACCAAAAATGTAAACAAAATGTCATCAATGTTTTCGGAGGAGGTTGCCCCCTGTGCCCCATACTTGAATTATTCTCTGACTCACTGCAAAACCAGTTAAAGGGGGTGATTGTTCTTTCAGTCTTCAGATGAACTTGAAGTATCTTTCACTGCAGGACTAGCCTTCTAGTTAATATACTAGTCTGAGGACCTTGCTGTGTGTATCAAATTATTAATTATGTGATGCAAATTATTAATTATGTGATTTAAGAGCTGTACAATGTACTGATCCAAAAATGTTTAGAAAAATTACTTCCTAAGCCATGGAGATTTGCTGCATATACTTATATATGTATATATTAATATATGTGTGTGTGTGTGTGTCTATAGTAATCCTTAAAACAATCAAGCAGTTGATAGAAGGAGTGCACAAAAATTAATATTTATTTATTTAATTGACATTTGTTGACTGGGAAAATCCAACTGGGCTAGTGCCCTTTTTTAAGTAGAGGCCCAGAAAGAAAATCTCCACAGAAGAAACAAAACTTGCAAAGTTACACTGCAAAACTAAAACTATTAAACTCCACACAGATAAAAAGAATATTTACAAAGCATTCATAGAAAGAAATATATATACAAAGTTTGTCAGGTTAAGTATATAATACAGTTGAGCTTTAAAAGGGAATTTCTCACAGGCATGGTGAACAAAATATATATAATAAGATTAAATTCACAAAGTTCACAAGCATATGGAATAGGAGTACAAACTGGGTTTAGTAGCTCACAGCTGAGAAAGTTATAATGTACAACAAATATGAGATGAAGTTGGAGGTAGTTATGTTATTATAGGGCAGGTAGGATGACAGCATATTGCTGTGTCTAGGTTTCGAAAGTGAGAGAACTGTAGTAAGAGTTTGTAGGTATGTGAATATTGAGAGTATTAATGAGTGTAATGAGGGGGGTAGAGTAGATAATAGTAAAGTGATAATGGAGGGCAGTTGGGTAGGGTGGAGGGTGGTATGTGTCAGACTTGCTACAGTGACCGGTCCAGTCTGAAGCAAATGTTGTTATAATGCTTTTTTGAATTCTTGCACCTGAGCTATGTTTCTGATGTGCAAGGATAGTTTATTCCACACTAGAGCAGGTATGTAGCTAAACAGATTTTGTCCTGCAGATTTTCTTGGTTTGTAATTTTCTAGTAGTTGTTGGTCAGAGCTTCTGAGAGTTCTAGAAGGAGAATAGTGTGGGATAAATGGGGTGATAGAAGGACAAGCAGAAGGTCTGTTTAAATGGAATGAATCATAAGGAGTTGTGAGTTGGTAAGTTGGTGGGGGAATTCTAGCCAGTGTAGAAGATTGTTAGATTGGTAATGGTGTGTCTTTGAGGTATGGTTAGCAGCAAATCTTGCAACTTTGTTATTGGTGGAGTCTAGTTTGGAGAGGAGAGAGGATTGTGGGTTAGTTCATATTTGTGAACTGTAAAGAAGACTAGGAAGAAAGAAAGCATGGACAGGAGTAAGTCTAGAATATTCTGAGAGAAACTTGTTATTTCTGTATAGTAACCAAAGTTTTTGATGTGTTTTTTGCTGCAGTGGTGAACATGGAGGCCACATTTCAGTTGGCCATCTATGATGGCTCCAAGCAGTTTGGTGTGTGTTTCAGCCTTGTCTAGGGATGTAATCGAGAAGGTAGGTTTGAGATGTGTGAGAAATATAGCTAAGAAAAGAAGTAGCTTAGTCTTTCTAGGATTTAGGATACATTGGTTATTGGAGAGCCGTTGTTCAATAGAGTTAAAGGATTTTTGGGTGAGATGATGAAGGCCAGAGATACTCTGAGGTAGAGATGACTGTGGAGTCATCTGCATATTGTATAAGAGAAGAGTCAGGACAAAGAACTCGAGTAATTAGTGAAGATATTGAATAATAAGGGACTGAGAACTGACCCTTGAGGAATACCAGTTTTGAAGGGAAGAAAGGAAGACATGGATGAGAGCCATTTCACTGATTGCTGTCTATTAGTGAGATAGCTAGAGAAACAGGAAATATTGGTACTGGATAGGCTGAGGTCAGAGAGTTTGGAGAGTTAGGATGAAAGACAATATCAAATGCTTTAGATAGGTCAAGAAAGAGACATGAAGTAAGTTTGTTATTGTCACTGGCAAGGGGTATGGAGTTTGTGAATGACATGTGTGCAATAGTACTGCTGTGGTAAGGATGGAATCCATGTTATGTGTTTGTAATTAGGTTCTCTTTCAGTAAGCAACCCACAAGTTACCTATGTACACATTTTTCAAGTATTTTGGAGTTGGTGGACAGGATTGCTATAGTGTACAAGTTAAAATAGTTAGGTGGAGTCACCACCCTTACAAAGAAGTGTGGTATAGAATTGTTTCCAAAGCAAGGGAACAGTAGATTCACTAATAGATTGGTTTAGATGACTAGAGATGGGGTAGGTTAAAGAGTTAGCTGCTAGTCTGAGGATGAAAGGACTTAGGTTGTCCATGGTAGGAGATCAAGGCTTGAGCTTGTGAAGGAGGTGTTTTATATAGCTAGCAGAGATGGGCTATAAAGAAAAGGATTAATTGTTATTTGTAGGATAAGAGGGGTCAAGACGAATGTGGGCATGTGGGGTCTGCTTACATGTAGTGTAGGGATCTGTGGGGTTAGGGGAGCTTGGAGTTTGTGTTAGTTTACTCATAGAGTCAATGAAATGGGATTTGAATATGGTAGAAGTTTCAGTTTGGTGTTGTTAGGACAAGGATTTGGTGCTGATTGGTTTTCAGGGTGTAGGATTTGATTAATAGAGTTCTAAAATTTTGTTGGGTTAGTATGATGGCTTGTTTGGGGGTTGGGGTAAAAGTTTTTCTTGTCAAGAATAATTTGTTTTTTGGTGAGGTTACATAGATCTTTGTAGGTTTGAAAGTGTATTGGTGATTTTGTCTTAGTCCAGAGTTTCCAGGTCAAGTCTCTTTTTTGCATTAGAGCACAAGCAGAATGGGATAGCCAGGGAGAGAGAAGAGATTTAACTCTTTTTTTTCCTAAGAGGAGCGAGAGAGTTTAGTATTGTTAAGAAAAATGTTGTTAAATTTTGG
Source organism: Protopterus annectens (assembly GCF_019279795.1). Classification (NCBI taxonomy): domain Eukaryota; kingdom Metazoa; phylum Chordata; order Ceratodontiformes; family Protopteridae; genus Protopterus; species Protopterus annectens. The sequence goes on along the minus strand of NC_056733.1, from coordinate 714,168,718 downwards.
CACTGTTTCATTAAGTGGTAGATATGACAGGAAGGACCAGTTAATAGAGGTGAGTGTGCTATTAAGACTGTCAGGGTTGAAATTAGTTAAGCTATGGCAGTATTTTAATTTATGTGGCCTTGGTAGGTGTGGAGTGAATCTTTGGAAGAAGATGGGAGAGTGGTCACTAATGGAATCAGGTAGAGGTATAGGGTGATGGTATGGAACTGGGTTTGATATGAGTATCCAGTCTATGATGTAGCAGGTGATATTGGGTTTATTGAAGTGAGTGGGGGAGGTGACTAGTTGTGAGAAATTACGAATCTTGATGCAATAGCTAGGGGAGTTAGATGTAAGGGATAACCAGCTGATGTTAACATCATCTAATGGGATAGTTACGTTGGTTACATTGTGTGTGAACCAGGAGAATATGTGTTCTAGTAGTGGGATATTGTCATCAGGGAAATATATATGGCAATTAGAGTTAGTGTTATAAAATCATTTCATTTACAGTTCACAGTTAAGAGTTCAGCTGGAAGAAAATTGTTCCTATTTTTGACTCTGTCCTCATAATTTATGACTTTGTCCAGCAAATACATGAAATGTTGTGAATAAAGGTGGAGTGTGGAGAACAGGATTATGTTGGGGGTGGAGGGTATTCAAGTTAAAGAGCAGGTCTGAAGAAGCCAGGAGAAAAGTGGAAATACTGTTGGGGAGAACTGAATGAGAAAGCTATTAGACTGGTTGTTTAGAAATGGGAGTAGTTGATTTTATGTGTACAATAGGTATGGAAGTAGAGAGAGAGGGAGACTGACTGGACGGGGATGGAGGAAGAGGAAGTGCTGGTTTGGTGGGGGAGGTATAGTTAGCTGATAAGTGTGGATTAACTATGAGCACTGTCATTTTACTTATTTTCAGTTATTACTGAATTCCCTAAATAGGGTGGCCACGGTGGTTAGCATTGCCACCTCACAGCAAGAGGTTCTCTAGTTCAATCCTCAGCTGGGGTGCCTTCTGTGCAGAGTCTGCATGTCTTCCCTGTGGTCATGTGGGTTTCCTCCAGGTGCTCCAGTTTCCTCCCAAAGACATGCTGTAGGTAGATTGGACACTCTAAAATTAGCCCTAGGTGTGAGTGCGTGTGTGCCTTCTGTGGAAGGTTGGGCACCGGGCTGGAAACTCGACACCATAAAACTCCACTTCCAATCATGAGCAGACAGGTGATCCACTGTGGCGATCCCTAACCAGGAAAAAGCCAGAAGAAGATTGAATTCCCTAATATAATTTGGTTTCAGTTTCGCTTATCCTTACTATTATTCTTTATATTTATGTATTTTTATTTTGTACAAAAATCTTGTTGTTATATCCTTTATCTCTTTATTAACTGACTATTTAATTTCTCAGAATTTTGCCTGAAATATGTTAAACAGCTTAAAGCAGGAAGGGAGGAACAGTTTCTTAGTAACTCAATGGTCTGGTTATTTACTAGAAACATAATGCTCCTGTAAAAGAAACAAGTTAATAAACTATCAAACAGTATAAGCAAATCTTTCCAAACGTTGACACTATTGAATTAAAACAAGCATTGATTGGATTATGCCCTGCTGAACTAGCTGCAACTTGGTGCTGAAAGAAGGCACGTGCAACCTCAGTTATTCAAAGCATTGTGTGTCATTTATACTTTATTCTCTGGACTTACTGACCACATATGTAGTCATATTACTGGTTTTCTCCATGAATTTCATGTCCTGCGTTTTGCTTGAGCCATGCTGTTGGTAAGCATTAATTCTGCAACTGATTTGTATGCAAATCACATGCTGTAGCCAGATTTAAACTTGCAATATCCACTTCAGAGAAAAGAAAATCTTTTCTTTTTTCCATATTTATTTTTATTTGTTTTCTAAAAGTATATTACAGTAGATAACAATACAAACAATCATGAAAATTGTCAGATACAAAGTAATATTTGTTTCAACAAGCAATCAGGTCGTATTTCTACTGTAATATTTCTTTCAACATGCAATCAGGTCATATTTCTACTAAGTCACATAAAATAAAGCCCATTTACTGTTTATTTTCAAAATTAACCAGGAAAATGCATAGAATTATCCTAACTGCACGGTGCAGCAAACTCTTAACACACTATAGACAATGTTTACAGCAGGTACAACAGCAGCTAAAGGGCAGAAGCATGAGTGAGATGTATCTGTATTTTATTCATCCTTAAGTTGCTTGTCTAAGTTTCCTTGATTTGTACTTAGCATAGGGGAATTTTGTATACAATGTGATGATTTAGTTATTTGAAAATATTCATTCTTTTAGAATGTGGTTCAGAAGGAGACTCCAGTATTTTTTAAGATACGTGCATTTCTTACTAACTCTTGTGATTAATGTATGTGTTGTAACATATCTAGTTGCTTTGTTCTTGAATTCCTCCGATGATAGTTTGGTTCTATTTGCCCAGTTCTGGGTGATATATAGTTTCATTAGCACAAATAATGTGACTAATATCCATGTGTCCTGCTTAAGTAATTTTTTAGGGGTTATATGTAGGATAGCAAATTCCCATGATAATGTTGACTGCTCGTAACCCATTTTTCTAACTTCACCTTCAGAGAACACCATAACTTGTATGTAAATTTACAGCCCCATAGGATGTGAAAGAGATCAGCGTTCAGTGCACAGTAGGGACAGTTTAGGAAGTAGTTTGAATTAAATTTATTTAAAATCACTGGTGTGTAGTTGGCATTATTGTTGATCATCAATTGTGTAAAACATCTTTTTGATTCCATCTGTTCACTGAACAATTACAATTTATATGCAATTCTGTCATCTGGTGTCAAGATTGTGTAAATGACAAATGTCTCATTTTGTTCCTCCAAAACTGCCTGCCTGAACTTTAGTAAACCTATCAAGTTCTTTGTGACCCTGCCAGCTCTGGGTTTCTACCTGAATGCCTTAAAGTCCCTGAATGCTTTTAAATCATGCTAAGCCCTTTTGCTTTTTTAATTCTTCATGAAAACTACAAATCAGTTGCATTTACACATACTGAAACTATTTTATGGTGTAACCATAGTAACTATTGAGCTCTTATTTATCATTAGCTCAGATTAGAGGGGTTGGAGTTTGTGTTGTTGTTATTTTTGAACTATAAAGCTTATTTAACTTCCAATCACAGATAATCAGGTTTGCTTTGAAGGCACTATGTGGAAGGTTGAATACTTCTGTTTGGCCCATATACAGTCTTTATATTACTTTGAAATTTATAGGTAAGTATTAGGCTAGTTGTGGGCCATTTTAAGCCAAGCCAATTTTTTCAAAGTTGTGAATCAAACTCTGTATCTTGTATTTGGTAGGTGAACACCTTAACCATTAAGCCAATTCCCAAACTTTAAACACTACTGCTTCCCAGTCTGGGAATCAAACCCTGGTCTCTTACATGACAAGAAGAAACAAAAATCGACTCTGGTGGGACTCGAACCCACAACCTTTGAATGCCTTTTACCATTTTACTAGAAGTCCAATGCGCTATCCATTGCGCCACAGAGCCACTAACGATGTGAGCACTGGATCACCTGTGTGATATCCCTAAAGACACTGCACTTATAACGTGTTACAGAGAATCCAGTTTACACTGCTGTAGTTAAAATTAAATGACGGTCATCATTTAAATCAGTGCATTCATTCTGTTTGGAACACTTTCTGTTTCATATTCATGCAAGCAAAAGTTGTTCTTATAATGACTCCGAAATTGGAATTATCTTTAGAATGTTGAATTATATTGACATGTAGAGTTTATTCATACATTTGTAAATGTTTAGAGATTTTAATTCAGTGAGCATATCCATTAGCAGAATAAATTATTTGTGTGCTGCATCTGTTAAGTAAATGTGCTTTTTAAATAGTCATTATGTTTGTTTCTATGCTTTATTCACCTATATGTCATTTAATGCACCTTTCAGGCAGTATGGCTGATCAGTTTAGGTTTAATTTATAAATAATAGGCCTTACTGGCAACGTCTTAGGATTTTTGTTCTTTTCTAAGTAGAGATACTGGAAAATATAAACCTATGAACCTATGGAAGGGTTACACGTTTCTATCTTTGGACCCTGCCACATCTCACATTACTCCTCTCCAGTGATCACCGTATGCTGGGTTGTACCATGGGTGTGCCTTTTGCTGAATGAACTCATCATTCCACACAGGATAGCTTTTTTTACATCTGCAAAATATGAATGACCTGCAACCATGGAGGGAAATGGACATGTGAGGAGCTGTCATACTGTGGTCAGCTGCTTCAATTGTGGAATAGTTTTTCTTGGTGAAAAAACATGGTGGGCACTCAAGTTACGTCAAGTGTTTCAAAAAATGCATGCGAAAAGGGGCATTATACTCAGTGATTGGTCATTGTGTTGAATATAGCAAAATGATCACATACATGGACCTGGAAGCCATGTAATAAGCTGTGTGGTGATCACAGGACATTTCACTGTCTACACAGGTTCACAGGTCCCTAGCTAGAGGATTGATTTCCAGGGGTATGCTTTCAACATGATAGCTGCAGGGGACATGGTGCTTGCTGGAGGATATTATTATACATTTTTGGCATTTAATTACAGCCCATGGTTTTGACACCAGATATTTGTTTGGGAAAGATCCTTTTAGAGGATCTTGGTGTCCTCAGAAGAGTTAATAATGGACCTCATTTACAGTGACCAGTAAATTTGATCAGCCATAAGCCCATACCATTAATTTAAACCACCAAGAAGGAAATGTCAAAGAGGAGTGGGTCATGGACTGAGACCTGGGGTACACCACTGGTGAGAGGTCTTTTGGAGGGGATGGATCCACCCACTCTAATTCCACGTGTTCTATTCATGAGTCAATCTGCTATCTACTGAGTTACACAGAACTGATATTTAGCAATGAGAGTTCATTAACAATGCTTGAGTGTGAAATGCCTTAGAGAGATCTAGACATGTGGTGTGTACTGATTTACTGTCATCCATTGCCTCAGTAACCTTCTTATAGAAGTCAACCAGGCTGAGAAGGCAGGGTCTTCCCTTGACAAAATCATTCTGCTTTGGATCAAGAGTTTGTAGGTTAGCTATGTCTGTGTTTATTAATTCCATAATGATCCTTTCCATAGCAATACAGATTAGTCTCAGTAGCTCAGTTTGTTAAATGCTGTGTGTGATATACATTTTTAAGTCACAAGACTGGAAAACCTCCCTTATCAGTCTCAACAAAAAGCTGAGATCGCTTATCAATTCTTCTAAAGCCAGCTATGAAGGCAGAATTGTGTCTGACACCAAAAACAACCACAAAGCCTTCTATAGCTATATCAAAAAACCTCCAAGGCAATACCCAGATTTGCTCTGAGCTATTGCACAATGGCACCTCCTATACTGAGCCAACAAGTATAGCCAACTCTTGATGAGTGGATGGGTAACAGAAATTTCAGCCCAAGGATCACTCCAGTTGCCCTACTGGATAGGTACACTACTAACTAACATCAGGTGACACAGTGCCTGGGCAGTTTTTTTGGGGCTAGGCTTGTAAAGGCTCCAGGGACATTAGCCTAGAACACACCTATGAACCTATGGACTTTTAGGTCTATAATTACCTGGGTCAGTTGACACCCTGCCCTTGTGCAGGAGGATGACTGTTGCTGTCCTCCATTCATATGGGACATGGTCTGTTTAGTGGCTGATACAGAATAATCACTGTAGGGCATTGACAGATCCTTTTTCAGGCTAGCCAGTAGGTATCCTGGTATGTAATCTGGATCCAATGAAGCAGTGTTCTTAGCCTTAGATAGTACCTTGAGGACCTGTTTTTTTGGGAGATCTGGGGGGATGCCACAGATGCAGGTATATGATCTGGGAATGTTAGGAGAAGAGAGGGTGAAGTTTGAGCTAAGTTTATCTGTTAGTGGATTGGCTATGTCCTTTGGGTCTGAGTAGATGATATAATTTACTATTAGTTCTGTGCAGTGATGGGCATTGTTTTTGAGGTATCTAACACAGCTAAAGAAGGCTTTGTGGTTGTCTGTAACCTGGGTGGTTATTTCTATATCATACCTGCCTTTTGCTGATTTGATCAGGGAATGGAGAAGAACATTTTTGGCAAGCTGTGAGTTACATTATTTTTACATATGCACATATTACATGTATTTGGCCATTGGCATGCCTAAAGTTTATAATACATGCTTTTATTTGAGCCGCCATCCCCCCATTTTGCTATTTGCAGAAATGTATTTGGTTAGTAACCAAACACATTTCTGCAACTAGCACTGTTCCTGCATGGATGCCTGCCTGCTTCCTGAATCACTAATTTACCTCTTTTGCCTGGTTTTCACTGTCAAATGAGGTAATTAGCATTCTGCATGGATTTCCATGCAGGAACAGTGTCGGCAGGCTCGTGTACATCAGGTCAGCTGTTTCCTGAATCGATCGGCGGCCATATTCTGTGCAGGAGCAGCTACACTGTTCCTGCATAGAAACTTTTGTTTAAGGAATCCCGTGGAAAGTATTACTATTGGGAACAATGTCAACACTGAGAAGAACCAATTAACATTATAGATGAATATTTAAAAAAATATATAAGAAAATAAGTTAAAATATTACTTGTATATAGATGTGTAGATGATCACAAAAGAGCTGTCAGATTTCCACTTAAAAAAGCAATGAAAAAATCAAGTTGCAATAAAGGTCATGTAAATGAAATGAATTACAGTAAGATGGACACCAGTATTTCCAACTTAAATGAATGAACCAAAAATGTAAACAAAATGTCATCAATGTTTTCGGAGGAGGTTGCCCCCTGTGCCCCATACTTGAATTATTCTCTGACTCACTGCAAAACTAGTTAAAGGGGATGATTGTTCTTTCAGTCTTCAGATGAACTTGAAGTATCTTTCAGTGCAGGACTAGCCTTCTAGTTAATATACTAGTCTGAGGACCTTGCTGTGTGGGATCAAATTATTAATTATGTGATGCAAATTATTAATTATGTAATTTAAGAGCTGTACAAAGTACTGATCCAAAAATGTTTAGAAAAAATACTTCCTAAGCCATGGAGATTTGCTGCATATACTTATATATGTATATATTAATATGTGTGTGTGTGTGTGTGTGTGTGTGTGTGTGTGTGTGTGTGTGTCTATAGTAATCCTTAAAACAAACAAGCAGTTGATAGAAGGAGTGCACAAAAATTAATATTTATTTATTTAATTGACATTTGTTGACTGAGAAAATCCAACTGGGCTAGTGCCCTTTTTTAAGCAGAGGCCCAGAAAGAAAATCTCCACAGAAGAAACAAAACTTGCAAAGTTACACTGCAAAACTAAAACTATTAAACTCCACACAGATAAAAATAATATTTACAAAGCATTCATAGAAAGAAATATATATACAAAGTTTGTCAGGTTAAGTATATAATACAGTTGAGCTTTAAAAGGAAATTTCTCACAGGCATGGTGAACAAAATATATACAATAAGATTAAATTCACAAAGTTCACAAGCATATGGAATAGGAGTACAAATTGAGTTTAGTAGCTCACAGTTGAGAAAGTTATAATGTGCAACAAATATGAGATGAAGTTGGAGGTAGTTATGTTATTATAGGGCAGGTAGGATGACAGCATATTGCTGTGTCTAGGTTTCGAAAGTCAGAGAACTGTAGTAAGAGTTTGTAGGTATGTGAATATTGAAAGTATTAATGAGTGTAATGAGGGGGGTAGAGTAGATAATAGTAAAGTGATAATGGAGGGCAGTTGGGTAGGGTGGAGGGTGGTATGTGTCAGACTTGCTACAGTGACAGGCCCAGTCTGAAGCAAATGTTGTTATAATGCTTTTTTGAATTCTTGCACCTGGGCTATGTTTCTGATGTGCAAGGGTAGTTTATTCCACATACGAGAGCAGGTATGTAGCTAAACAGATTTTGGCCTACAGATTTTCTGGGTTTGTAATTTTCTAGTAGTTGTTGGTCAGAGCTTCTGAGAGTTCTAGAAGGAGAATAGTGTGGGATAAATGGGGTGATAGAAGGACAAGCAGAAGCTCTGTTTAAATGGAATGAATCATAAGGAGTTGTGAGTTGGTAAGTTGGTGGGGGAATTCTAGCCAGTGTAGAAGATTGTTAGATTGGTAATGGTGTGTCTTTGAGGTATGGTTAGCAGCAAATCTTGCAACTTTGTTACTGGTGGAGTTTAGTTTGGAGAGGAGAAAGGATTGTAGGTTACTTCATATTTGTGAACTGCAGAGAAGACTAGGAAGAAAAAAAGCATGGACAAGAGTAAGTCTAGAATATTCTGAGAGAAATTTGCTATTTCTGTATAGTAACCCAAGTTTTTGATGTGTTTTTTGGTGCAGTGGTGAACATGGAGGCCAAATTTCAGTTGGCCATCTATGATAGCTCCAAGCAGTTTGGTGTGTGTTTCAGTCTTGTCTAGGGATGTAATGGAGAAGGTAGGTTTGAGATGTGTGAGAAATTTAGGTAAGAAAAGAAGTAGCTTAGTCTTTCTAGGATTTAGGATAAGTTGGTTATTGGAGAGCCATTGTTCAATAGAGTTAAAGGATTTTTGGGTGAGATGATGAAGGCCAGAGATACTCTGAGGTAGATATGACTGTGGAGTCATCTGCATATTGTATAAGAGAAGAGTCAGGACATAAAGAACTCAAGTAATTAGTGAAGATATTGAATAATAAGGGACTGAGAACTGACCCTTGAGGAATACCAGTTTTGAAGGGAAAAAAGGAAGACATGGATGAGAGCCATTTCACTGATTGCTGTCTATTAGTGAGATAGCTAGAGAAACAGGAAATATTGGTACTGGATAGGCTGAGGTCAGAGAGTTTGGAGAGTTAAGATGAAAGACAATATCAAATGCTTTAGATAGGTCAAGAAAGAGACATGAAGTAAGTTTATTATTGTCACTGGCAAGGGGGATGGAGTTTGTGAATGAGATGTGTGCAATAGTATTGCTGTGGTAAGGATGGAATCCATGTTCTGTGTTTGTAATTAGATTTTCTTTAAGTAAGCAGCCCACAAGTTACCTATGTACACATTTTTCAAGTATTTTGGAGTTGGTGGACAGGATTGCTATAGTGTACAAGTTAAAATAGTTAGGTGGAGTCGCCACCCTTACAAAGAAGTATGGTATAGAATTGTTTCCAAAGCAAGGGAACAGTAGATTCACTAATAGATTGGTTTAGATGAATAGAGATGGGGTAGGCTAAAGAGTTAGCTGCTAGTCTGAGGATGAAAGGACTTAGGTTGTCCATGGTAGGAGATCAAGGCTTGAGCTTGTGAAGGAGGTGTTTTATATAGCTAGCAGAGATGGGCTGTAAAGAAAAGGATTTATTGTTATTTGTAGGAGAAGAGGGGTCAAGACGAATGTGAGCATGTGGGGTCTGCTTAGATGGAGTGCAGGGATCTGTGGGGTTAGGGGAGCTTGGAGTTTGTGTTAGTTTACTCACAGAGTCAATGAAATGGGATTTGAATATGGTAGAAGTTTCAGTTTGGTGTTGTTAGGACAAGGATTTGGTGCTGATTGGTTTTCAGGGTGTAGGATTTGATTAAAAGAGTTCTAAAATTTTGTTGGGTTAGTATGATGGCTTGTTTGGGGGTTGGGGTAAAAGTTTTTCTTGTCAAGAATAATTTGTTTTTTGGTGAGGTTACGTAGGTTTGAAAGTGTATGGGTGATTTTGTCTTAGTCCAGAGTTTCCAGGTCAAGTCTCTTTTTTGCATCAGAGCACAAGTAGAATGGGATAGCCAGGGAGAGAGAAGAGATTTAACTCTTTTTTTCCTAAGAGGAGCGAGAGAGTTTAGTATTGTTAAGAAAAATGTTGTTAAAATTTGGCACTGTTTCATTAAGTGGTAGATATGGCAGGAAGGACCAGTTAATAAAGGTGAGTGTGCTATAAAGACTGTCAGGGTTGAAATTAGTTAAGCTATAGCAGTATTTTAATTTATGTGGCCTTGGTAGGTGTGGAGTGAATCTTTGGAAGAAGATGGGAGAGTGGTCACTAATGGAATCAGGTAGAGGTATAGGGTGATGGTATGGAACTGGGTTTGATATGAGTATCCAGTCTATGATGTAGCGGGTGATATTGGGTTTATTGAAGTGAGTGGGGGAGGTGACTAGTTGTGAGAAATTATGAATCTTGATGCAATAGCTAGGGGAGTTAGATGTAAGGGATAACCAGCTGATGTTAACATCATCTAACGGGATAGTTACGTTGGTTACATTGTGTGTGAACCAGGAGAATATGTGTTCTAGTAGTGGGTTATCGTCACCAGGGAAATATATATGGCAGTTAGAGTTAGTGTTATAAAATCATTTCATTTACAGTTCACAGTTAAGAGTTCAGCTGGAAGAAAATTGTTCCTATTTTTGACTCTGTCCTTATAATTTATGACTTTGTCCAGCAAATACATGAAATGTTGTGAATAAAGGTGGAGTGTGGAGAACAGGATTATGTTGGGGGTGGAGGGTATTCAAGTTAAAGAGCGGGTCGGAAGAAGCCATGTGAAAAGTGAAAATACTGTTGGGGAGAACTGAATGAGGAAGCTATTAGACTGGTTGTTTAGAAATGGTAGTAGTTGATTTTATGTGTACAATAGGTATGGAAGTAGAGAGAGAGGGAGCCTGACTGGACGGGGATGGAGGAAGAGGAAGTGCTGGTTTGGTGGGGGAGGTATAGTTAGCTATAAGTGTGGATTAGCTATGAGCACTGTCATTTTACTTATTTTCAGTTATTACTGAATTCCCTAATATAGGGTGGCCACGGTGGTTAGCATTGCCGCCTCACAGCAAGAGGTTCTCTAGTTCAATCCTCAGCTGGGGTGCCTTCTGTGCAGAGTCTGCATGTCCTCCCTGTGGTCATGTGGGTTTCCTCCAGGTGCTCCAGTTTCCTCCCAAAGACATGCTGTAGGTGGATTGGACACTCTAAAATTAGCCCTAGGTGTGAGTGCGTGTGTGTGCCTTTTGTGGAAGGTTGGGCACCGGGCTGGCAACTCGACACCATAAAACTCCACTCCCAATCATGAGCAGACAGGTGATCCACTGTGGCGATCCCTAACCAGGAAAAAGCCAGAAGAAGAAGATTGAATTTCCTAATATAATTTGGTTTCAGTTTTGCTTATCCTTACTATTATTCTTTATATTTATGTATTTTTACTTTGTACAAAAATCTTGTTGTTATATCCTTTATCTCTATTAACTGACTATTTAATTTCTCAAAAATTTGGCTGAAATATGTTAAACAGCTTAAAGCAGGAAAGGAGGAACAACTTCTTAGTAACTCAACGGTCTGGTTATTTACTAGAAACATAATGCTGTAAAAGAAACAAGTTAATAAACTATCAAACAGTATAAGCAAATCTTTCCAAACGTTGACACTATTGAATTAAAACAAGCATTTATTGGATTATGCCCTGCTGAACTAGCTGCAACTTGGTGCTGAAAGAAGGCACGTGCAACCTCAGTTATTCAAAGCATTGGGTGTCATTTATACTTTATTCTCTGGACTTACTGACCACATATGTAGTCATATTACTGGTTTTCTCCATGAATTTCATGTCCTGCACTTTGCTTGAGCCATGCTGCTGGTAAGTATTGTTTAATTCTGCAACTGATTTGTATGCAAATCACATGCTGTAGCCAGATTTAAACTTACAATTTCCACTCCGGAGAAAAAAAAAAATCTTTTTTTTTTCCATATTTATTTTTGTTTTCCAAAAGTATATTACAGTTAGATAACAATACAAACAATCATGAACATTGTCAGATACAAAGTAATATTTGTTTCAACATGCAATCAGGTCGTATTTCTACTGTAATATTTGTTTCAACATGCAATCAGGTTGTATTTCTACTGTAATATTTGTTTCAACATGCAATCAGGTCGTATTTCTACTGTAATATTTGTTTCAACATGCAATCAGGTCGTATTTCTACTGTAATATTTGTTTCAACATGCAATCAGGTCGTATTTCTACTGTAATATTTGTTTCAACATGCAATCAGGTCGTATTTCTACTGTAATATTTGTTTCAACATGCAATCAGGTCGTATTTCTATTAAGTCAGATAGAATAAAGCCCATTTACTGTTTATTTTCAAAATTAACCAGGAAAATGCATAGAATTATCCTAACTGCACGGTGCAGTAAACTCTTAACACACTATAGGCAATGTTTACAGCAGGTACAACAGCAGCTAAGGGGCAGAAGCATGAGTGAGATGTATCTGTATTTTATTCATCCTTAAGTTGCTTGTCTAAGCTTCCTTGATTTGTACTTAGCATAGGGGAATTTTGTATACAATGTGATGATTTAGTTATTTGAAAATATTCATTCTTTTAGAATGTGGTTCAGAAGGAGACTCCAGTATTTTTTAAAATACGTGCATTTCTTACTAACTCTTGTGATTAATTTATGTGTTGTAACATATCTAGTTGCTTTGTTCTTGAATTCCTCCGATGATAGTTTGGTTCTATTTGCCCAGTTCTGGGTGATATATAGTTTCATTAGCACAAATAATGTGACTAATATCCATGTGTCCTGCTTAAGTAATTGTTTAGGGGTTATATGTAGGATAGCAAATTCGCATGATAATGTTGACTGCTCGTAACCCATTTTTCTAACTTCACCTTCAGAGAACACCATAACTTGTATGTACATTTACAGCCCCATAGGATGTGAAAGAGATCAGCGTTCAGTGCGCAGTAGGGACAGTTTAGGAAGTAGTTTGAATTAAATGTATTTAAAATCACTGGTGTGTAGTACGCATTATTGTTGATCATCAATTGTGTAAAAAATCTTTTTGATTCCATCTGCCCACTGAACAATTACAATTTATATGCAGTTCTGCCATCTGGTGTCAAGATTGTGTAAATGACAAATGTCTCATTTTGTTCCTCCAAAACTGCCTGCCTGAACTTTAGTAAACCTATCAAGTTCTTTGTGACCCTGCCAGCTCTGGATTTTTACCTGAATGCCTTAAAGTCCCTGAATGCTTTTAAATCATGCTAAGCCCTTTTGCTTTTTTAATTCTTCATGAAAACTAAAAATCAGTTGCATTTACACATACTGAAACTATTTTATGGTGTAACCATAGTAACTATTGAGCTCTTATTTATCATTAGCTCAGATCAGAGGGTTTGGAGTTTGTGTTCCAGTTATTTTTGAACTATAAGGCTTATTTAACTTCCAATCTCAGATAATCAGGTTTGCTTTGAAGGCACTAAGTGGAAGTTGGAGTACTTCTGTTTGGCCCATATACAGTCTTTATATTACTTTGAGGTTTATAGGTAAGTATTAGGCTAGTTGTGGGCCATTTTAAGCCAAGCCAATTGTTTCAAAGGTGCGAATCAAACTCTGTATCTTGTAGTTGGTAGGTGAACACCTTAACCATTAAGCCAATTCCCAAACTTTAAACGGTACTGCTTCCCAGTCTGGGAATCAAACCCTGGTCTCTTAAATGACAAGAAGAAACAAAAATCGACTCTGGTGGGACTCGAACCCACAACCTTTGAATGCCTTTTACCATTTTACTAGAAGTCCAATGCGCTATCCATTGCGCCACAGAGCCACTAACTGTTTGAGAGATGGATCACTTGTCTGATATCCCTAAAGTCACTGCACTTATAATGTGTTGCAGAGAATCCAGTTTAGACTACTGTAGTTAAAATTAAATGACGGTCATCATTTAAATCAGTGCATTCATTCTGTTAGGAACACTTTCTGTTTCATATTCATGCAAGCAAAAGTTGTTGTTATAATGACTCCGAGATTGGAATTATAATTTAGAATGTTGAATTCTATTGATATGTAGAGTTTATTCATACATTTGTAAATGTTTAGAAATTTTAATTCACTGAGCATATCCATTAGCAGAATAAATTATTTGTGTACTGCATCTGTTAAGTAAATGTGCTTTTTAAATAGTCATTATGTTTGTTTCTATGCTTTATTCACCTATATGTCATTTAATGTACATTTCAGGCAGTATGGCTGATCAGTTTAGGTTTAATTTATAAATAATAGGCCTTACTGGCAACATCTTAGGATTTTTGTTCTTTTCTAAGTAGAGATACTGGAAGGGTTACACGTTTCTATCTTTGGACCCTGCCACATCTCACATTACTCCTCCCCAGTGATCACCATATACTGGGTTGTACCATGGGTGTGCCTTTTGCTGAATGAACTCATCATTCCACACAGGATATGTTTTTTTAGATTTGCAAAATATGAATGACCTGCAACCATGGAGGGAAATGGACACGTGAGGAGCTGTCATACTGTGGTCAGTGTTTCAATTGTGGAATAGTTTTTCCTGGTGAAAAAACATGGTGGGCACTCAAGTTACGTCCAGTGTTTCAAAAAATGCATGCAAAAAAGGGCATTATACTCAATGATTGGTCATTGTGTTGACTATAGCGGAATGATCACATCCATGGACCTGGAAGCCATGTAATAAGCTGTGTGGTGATCACGGGACATTTCACTGTCTATATAGGTTCCCAGGTCCAAAGTTAAGAGGATCGATTTCCAGGAGTATGCTTTCAGCATGATAGCTGCAGGGGACATGGTGCTTGCTGGAGGATATTATTATACATTTTTGGCATTTAATTACAACCCATGGTTTTGACACCAGATATTTGTTTGAGAAAGATCGTTTTAGAGGATCTTGGTGTCATCAGGAGAGTTAATAATGGGACTTAGTTTACAGTCACCAGCAAATTTGATCAACCATAAGCCCATACCATTGATTTTAACCACCAAGAAGGAAATGTCAAAGAGGAGTGGCTCAGGGACTGAGACCTGGGGTACACCATTAGTGACAGGTCTTTTGGATGGGATGGATCCACCCACTCTAATTTCACGTGTTCTATTCCTCAGTCAATCTGCTATCTACTGAATTACACAGAATTGATATTTAGCACTGAGCGTTCATTAACAATGCTTGAGTGTGAAATGCCTTAGAGAGATCTAGATATGTGGTGTGTACTGATTTACTGTCATCCATAGCCTCAGTAACCTTCTTATAGAAGTCAACCAGGCTGAGAAGGAAGGGTCTTCCCTTGACAAAATCATACTGCTTTGAATCAAAAGTTTGTAGGTTAGTTATGTCTATGTTTATTAATTCCATAATGATCCTTTCCATAGCAATACAGATGAGTCTCAGTATCTCAGTTTGTTAAATGCTGTGTGTGATGTACATTTTTAAGTCACAAGACTGGAAAACCTTCCTTATCAGTCTCAACAAAAAGCTGAGATCCCTTATCAAATCCTCTAAAGCCAGCTATGAAGGCAGAATTGTGTCTGACACCAAAAACAACCACAAAGCCTTCTATAACTATATCAAAAAACCTCCAAGGCAATATCCAGATTTGCTCTGAGTTATTGCACAATGGCACCTCCTATACTGAGCCAACAGATATAGCCAAATCTTGACGAGTGGATGGGTAACAGAAAGTTCACACCAAGGATCACTCCAGTTGCCCTACTGGATAGGGCACTGTGAACTAACATCAGGTGGCACAGTGCCTGGGCAATTTTTTGGGGCTAGGCTTGTAAAGGCTCCAGGGCCATTAGCCTAGAACACACCTATGAACCTATGAACTTATACGTCTATAATTACCTGGGTCAGTTGACACCCTGCCCTTGTGCAGGAGGATGACTGTTGCTGTCCTCCATTCATATGGTATGTGGCTTGTTTGATGGCTGATACTGAATAATCACTGTAGGGGATTGACAGATCCTTTTTCAGGCTAGCCAGTAGGCATCCTGGTATGTTATCTGGCACCACTGAAGCAGTGTTCTTAGCCTTAGATAGTGCCTTGAGAACCTGTTTTTTGGGAGATCTGGAGGGATGCCACAGATGCAGGTATATGATCTGGAAATGTTAGGAGAAGAGAGGGTGAAGTTTGAGCTAAGTTTATCTGTTAGTGGATTGGCTATCTCCTTTGGGTCTGAGTAGATGATATAATTTACTATTAGTTCTGTGCAGTGATGGGCATTGTTTTTGAGGCATCTAACACAGCTAAAGAAGGCTTTGTGGTTGTCTGTAACCTGGATGGTTATTTCTATATCATATCTGCCTTTTGCTGATTTGATCAGGGACTGAAGAAGAACATTTTTGGCAAGCTGTGAGTTACATTATTTTTTACAAGCAATGATTCTTTTTCTGCTTTTGTAGGTCCTGATTATATTTGGGTTTCACCACAGGGAGTTATTTTTAAATTTGGCATTATATTTACTTTCGTGGTGGACAGATGTCTCTATGCAGCAATTTATGTGTGTAGAATTTGATAGCAAAGGATTCAGCGTTGGCAATGGGGTCATCAGGTTGTGAAGGGATACTGAATTTAGCCAGGTCATTGGTCAGTTTTAGTGCTATAGTCTTAGCATAATATCTGAATACTAACTTACTGGAAGATAGTTCTGGCGTCATTCTTATGGTGAATTTATAGTCAGATTTGACAAAGGAGTGGGGTTACTACTGGTATAGAACAGAGATGTCAGATATCGGTAAGGACTAAGTCCATGGTTTTGTTGCCCCTAGTTGGGGGGATGACTAACTGGTCCACAGAAATTGTATTAATGAAGTCTGGACATCTTTGGACATACATGCTAAGGAATGAATAAGTCTCTCAATTTATCAAGGGATAGCTGAAGTGAAGATGGTGTTTGCCTAAATGCACCAGGTAAGAGGTATAGGCTAGATGAGACCTGAAGGGTGTCCTATAGTTGGCTAAGGTGCGATATGTTTTTTTTTTAAAGGTATGTTGTACATGGAGGAATTTCAGGTCTACTCAAGGACATTCTGCTCTTTTCAGTCTCTTGTCGATTTAGGGTTTTTGTGTTGATCTCTCAGTATGCTTTATCAGGTTAGATAGTAGGAGGGATCTCCAGTATTGCGATATGTCTACATGGTATGGCTTTTTAGCTTTTCTCTTAATTCAGCTGCTTATCGCAGCTGGTATTTAATTTAATAGAAGGCAATGTTTTGTTTCTTTTTCAGTAATGTTGTGCTCTTCTCTGACTCTTTTAAACTTAGGTTTCTTAAGATTGATCTCTCTGTATTCTTTAACGGCTTTCACAGTAGGGAGGATTTCACTGACGTTTTTTGGTCTGGGCCTGTACCCTTAAGTTTGTTCTTTGTCTAGTGCCTTCTGTGATGACTTTCTTATGCATAAATCTATAAAAATGGCTAAAAAGTAAATTCCTTATCAGCTAGGTGTAAGAAAGGTATATATAATAAACTGTTGCCCATTGTACTAATCTGTGACAGAGAATTCTTTTCGAAGTGAATATTGAGATGAATATGTTTCCACGCTGCACATTACTTCGATCGTTTCATTCAGCACATGTCCCAGGACACCAAAATTTAGACTTATGGTAAGTGCTGCACTTTAATTCTTCTAAGCGATGCATTGTTGGTCCACAGTTCATTTTGTATACGGTATAAGAGCAATTAACTTGTGTGCTGTTTCTGATCTTCTGTGAGATTTTTTCCCTTATTGGAAATAAGCTGGTAATATTTTATTCATTAATCTCTTTGCTATTGATTTAGGGGTGGCTGTGGTGGTCCAGTGGTTAGCATTGCCACCTCACAGCAAGAGGTTCTCTAGTTCAATCCTCAGCTGGGGTGCCTTCTGTGCAGAGTCTGCATGTTCTCCCTGTGGGTTTCCTCCCACATCCCAAAAACATGTTGTAGGGGGATTGGACACTATAAATTAGCCCTAGTTGTGAGCACATGTGTGTGCGTGTCTTCTGTGGATGGTTGGGTGCCAGGCTGGCAACTCAACACCATAAAACTCCACTGCAAATCTTGAGTGAATAGGTGATCTGCAGTGGCAACCCCTAACTGGGAAAAGCCAAAAGAAAATACCACCTAATGTTCCTGGAGGTAAAACTTTATTTAACAAGTATAGAGAAAGCTCAGCCTTTAGTTCTCTTGTCTAATGCGATGGGCCTGAATGCATGATAAGCATAGAAGTCTTGCACTGATGTGTTCTCAATGGATTTGAACCAGGTCTCCTTGGTAATGCATATATCAATACATTTCAAGGTAAGGAGTGCCTGTAGTGAATGGAATTTGCTGTTAAGGCTCCTAGCATTGAGCAACAAAACCTGTATTCTATCCAGATTCTGTTTTGTTATGTTGGATGGTTTTGAAGACTGGCATTGCCTAAAAAAGACACTAGCGAAGTGGGGAAGGTTTTGGCCCTTGGAGAGAGACTGAGCTGAAGCAGCTTGGACTACCAACCATCTCCTTTCAGGCTGATATATACTGGACTCCCTTTGAATGACACCAGATGCTCATCCACTTTCTGAAATCCATAATCTTTTGTCTGTATTGTGGGATAATTCTTGGTGATGGCAAAATGCTGCTCAAGGCTAGGCTTATACTTGCCTTTGATAGATATTTGGAGAGCTCTTCATATAGTCTAGGGAGGTACAACTTAAGTCATTTACTCCAACATGTACTATGACTGTGCTATATGTATATTTCTGCAAGGACTTGAGTGCATATGTGGTGTGACAAATCTTGGCTCCTGACAGGCATCTGACTGTGACCCTCTCCTTGCACATCTTGATGAATAGTGCATCAGAGTGTCTCACAATGAAGTCACCTGTTTTGGATGGTGTTGAGTTTTGCCTTATGGGCTTTTCATTTGAGACATTGTGAGTCTTAGATGCATGTTTCATGATAGGTGCTGCCTGAGTTATTATTTGTGAGGCGCTGACAGTATTTGCCTCTTGGACTAAATTTAGGAGGCCTTAGTAATTTAGGTATGTTATTTTTAAGAGCTCCAGTATCTGTAGGTCTGTGTGTTTGGTCTGTATTGAGTGAGACTGGTATAGAGTGGGGTTGTGTGTTACTGACAGCTTGTTTGCTAGGTAATCATGGTCTTATGAGAGAGCTTTGCCTCCGGAGGCATTATATACCTAATTCTTTCTGTCTGTCACACTGTATCAGTACATTTAAGTAGTAGGTAGTTATTAGTAAACATAAGACTGTAGCCTCAATAACTAAATGAGCAATTACTTTACAAAATGCATATCCTACAAATTATTTTTCAGGGGCAATGTCCCTGCACACACATATTCCATTTCCCTAAATATATTAACTTTAAAATTCAATAACAATGGGAATAGAAAAGACTTCCTTACTACTACTTAACTGCAATGACATTCATTACCTACACATTTTGACCGACAGTGACACAAAGTGCTGGTATATATATATATATATATATATATATATATATATATATATATATATATGGATCACTATCACTTCGCCGACAGTTCAAATCTCCGAAAACGATATGGCCGAGACCATATTGCCGAAGATTTGAATTGCCGAAAAGTGATAAAAACAAAGAACTTACCTGTACATTTTTGCGGGGGGGGGGGGCAAGCCCCCCTGCACCCCCACACCCCTTACAACTTAACTATACCAAACTCTTCAATCCCACTACAGTGAGGAAAATGGCAAATCCCGGGTTCCACACTGTACGGCAATCCCAGTGCACAATTGTCGGCAATACAAGTCTTCAGCGATATGGTCTCGGGCATATCGTCTTTCGAGATTTGAATTTTCGACAATGTAATAGGGAGCCATATATATATATATATATATAGAGAGAGAGAGAGAGAGAGAGAGAAAGAGAGAGAGAGGGAGTTTAATTATATTGACAGTCCCATTATTGATTGTTGTTTATACGATTTTCATTATTGAAGAGCATCTCTATTTGAACACTTATGTGAAAAAGCACTAACTACCATTTTATCAAAACTATCTGTGCTATATGTGAATAGTACAGTTGTCATGTTACAAACTTCCCTGAAGTCATGCAACCTCTGAACTTATACCTATAAGCAAGGGGGTGCAGGGCACTATGACACCCTGCAAAAATGTATATTTCATTCTTGTAGCACTTGTATTGCTGTTTTGATGTGTTACATGCTCTGGTAGTTGTTTGTATTGTTGCAGTAATTTTGTTAAGTGTGCAATTTTGTTTTATCAGTATTTTGTTATCAGGTGTTTTGTGAGTGTGATGTAGATAATGTGGCTTTCCTACTTCTAAACACTGATATAGTGTCATGGACCGTGTATACCTTCGTATGTGCTGCAATATTCTTAGTTCTAATAGAGCCAGCTTTAGGAGAAAAAGAACCCTGGGTTAAGAGTCCAAAAGCACCCCACCCAAATTGCTGGAGCCTATATTCCCTAATCCCTAGGACAGTACCAACTCCTGATATCCCCATCCAAGTCCTTACAATTCTCAGTACCTCCCTCTCAACTCCTGCCGTACTGCATGAAAAGTTCTGGAGAGGATGATTGATAAATGGATATGCAGAGTAGTAGATAGTAAGATGGGATATGAGCAGTTCAGATTCAGATCAGCATGCAGCACAACTCACCCGATGTTTGCAGTGAGACAGATAGTTGAAGAAGCTAGAGATGAGAAAAGAGTCCAACTGGGCAGTCCTAGACTTGGAGAAAGCATATGACAAGGTCC